>NC_069499.1:390281219-390424165 GCF_027579735.1 Bombina bombina
TGCAGTAATAAAGTGTGTTCAGTTTAAAATTTAAAGTGACAGTAACGGTTTTATTTTAAAACGTTTTTTGTACTTTGTTATCAAGTTTATGCCTGTTTAACATGTCTGCACTACCAGATAGACTGTGTTCTGAATGTGGGGAAGCCAGAGTTCCTTCTCATTTAAATAAATGTGATTTATGTGACAATGACAATGATGCCCAAGATGATTCCTCAAGTGAGGGGAGTAAGCATGGTACTGCATCATTCCCTCCTTCGTCTACACGAGTCTTGCCCACTCAGGAGGCCCCTAGTACATCTAGCGCGCCAATACTCCTTACTATGCAACAATTAACGGCTGTAATGGATAATTCTGTCAAAAACATTTTAGCCAAAATGCACACTTATCAGCGTAAGCGCGACTGCTCTGTTTTAGATACTGAAGAGCATGACGACGCTGATAATAATGGTTCTGAAGGGCCCCTAAACCAGTCTGATGGGGCCAGGGAGGTTTTGTCTGAGGGAGAAATTACTGATTCAGGGAACATTTCTCAACAAGCTGAACCTGATGTGATTACGTTTAAATTTAAGTTGGAACATCTCCGCATCCTGCTTAAGGAGGTATTATCCACTCTGGATGATTGTGACAAGTTGGTCATCCCAGAGAAACTATGTAAAATGGACAAGTTCCTAGAGGTCCCGGGGCTCCCAGAAGCTTTTCCTATACCCAAGCGGGTGGCGGACATTGTAAATAAAGAATGGGAAAGGCCCGGTATTCCTTTCGTCCCTCCCCCCATATTTAAAAAATTGTTTCCTATGGTCGACCCCAGAAAGGACTTATGGCAGACAGTCCCCAAGGTCGAGGGAGCGGTTTCCACTTTAAACAAACGCACCACTATACCCATAGAAGATAGTTGTGCCTTCAAAGATCCTATGGATAAAAAATTAGAAGGTTTACTTAAAAAGATGTTTGTTCAGCAGGGTTACCTTCTACAACCAATTTCATGCATTGTCCCTGTCGCTACAGCCGCGTGTTTCTGGTTTGATGAGCTGGTAAAGGCGGTCGATAGTGATTCTCCTCCTTATGAGGAGATTATGGACAGAATCAATGCTCTCAAATTGGCTAATTCTTTCACCCTAGACGCCACTTTGCAATTGGCTAGGTTAGCGGCTAAGAATTCTGGGTTTGCTATTGTGGCGCGCAGAGCGCTTTGGTTGAAATCTTGGTCAGCTGATGCGTCTTCCAAGAACAAGCTCCTTAACATTCCTTTCAAGGGGAAAACGCTGTTTGGCCCTGACTTGAAAGAGATTATCTCTGATATCACTGGGGGTAAGGGCCACGCCCTTCCTCAGGATCGGCCTTTCAAGGCCAAAAATAAACCTAATTTTCGTCCCTTTCGTAGAAACGGACCAGCCCAAAGTGCTACGTCCTCTAAGCAAGAGGGTAATACTTCTCAAGCCAAGCCAGCTTGGAGACCAATGCAAGGCTGGAACAAGGGAAAGCAGGCCAAGAAACCTGCCACTGCTACCAAGACAGCATGAAATGTTGGCCCCCGATCCGGGACCGGATCTGGTGGGGGGCAGACTCTCTCTCTTCGCTCGGGCTTGGGCAAGAGATGTTCTGGATCCTTGGGCGCTAGAAATAGTCTCCCAAGGTTATCTTCTGGAATTCAAGGGGCTTCCCCCAAGGGGGAGGTTCCACAGGTCTCAGTTGTCTTCAGACCACATAAAAAGACAGGATTTCTTACGTTGTGTAGAAGACCTGTTAAAAATGGGAGTGATTCATCCTGTTCCATTAGGAGAACAAGGGATGGGGTTCTACTCCAATCTGTTCATAGTTCCCAAAAAAGAGGGAACGTTCAGACCAATCTTAGATCTCAAGATCTTAAACAAGTTTCTCAAGGTTCCATCGTTCAAAATGGAAACCATTCGAACAATTCTTCCTTCCATCCAGGAAGGTCAATTCATGACCACGGTGGATTTAAAGGATGCGTATCTACATATTCCTATCCACAAGGAACATCATCGGTTCCTAAGGTTCGCATTCCTGGACAAGCATTACCAGTTCGTGGCGCTTCCTTTCGGATTAGCCACTGCTCCAAGGATTTTCACAAAGGTACTAGGGTCCCTTCTAGCTGTGCTAAGACCAAGGGGCATTGCTGTAGTACCTTACTTGGACGACATTCTGATTCAAGCGTCGTCCCTTCCTCAAGCAAAGGCTCACACGGACATCGTCCTGGCCTTTCTCAGATCTCACGGATGGAAAGTGAACGTGGAAAAGAGTTCTCTATCTCCGTCAACAAGGGTTCCCTTCTTGGGGACAATAATAGACTCCTTAGAAATGAGGATTTTTCTGACAGAGGCCAGAAAAACAAAACTTCTAGACTCTTGTCGGATACTTCATTCCGTTCCTCTTCCTTCCATAGCGCAGTGCATGGAAGTGATAGGTTTGATGGTAGCGGCAATGGACATAGTTCCTTTTGCGCGCATTCATCTAAGACCATTACAACTGTGCATGCTCAGTCAGTGGAATGGGGACTATACAAACTTGTCTCCGAGGATACAAGTAAATCAGAGGACCAGAGACTCACTCCGTTGGTGGCTGTCCCTGGACAACCTGTCACAAGGGATGACCTTCCGCAGACCAGAGTGGGTCATTGTCACGACCGACGCCAGTCTGATGGGCTGGGGCGCGGTCTGGGGATCCCTGAAAGCTCAGGGTCTTTGGTCTCGGGAAGAATCTCTTCTACCGATAAATATTCTGGAACTGAGAGCGATATTCAATGCTCTCAAGGCTTGGCCTCAGCTAGCGAGGGCCAAGTTCATACGGTTTCAATCAGACAACATGACAACTGTTGCGTACATCAACCATCAGGGGGGAACAAGGAGTTCCCTGGCGATGGAAGAAGTGACCAAAATCATTCTATGGGCGGAGTCTCACTCCTGCCACCTGTCTGCTATCCACATCCCAGGAGTGGAAAATTGGGAAGCGGATTTTCTGAGTCGTCAGACATTGCATCCGGGGGAGTGGGAACTCCATCCGGAAATCTTTGCCCAAGTCACTCAACTGTGGGGCATTCCAGACATGGATCTGATGGCCTCTCGTCAGAACTTCAAAGTTCCTTGCTACGGGTCCAGATCCAGGGATCCCAAGGCGGCTCTAGTGGATGCACTAGTAGCACCTTGGACCTTCAAACTAGCTTATGTATTCCCGCCGTTTCCTCTCATCCCCAGGCTGGTAGCCAGGATCAATCAGGAAAGGGCGTCGGTGATCTTGATAGCTCCTGCGTGGCCACGCAGGACTTGGTATGCAGATCTGGTGAATATGTCATCGGCTCCACCATGGAAGCTACCTTTGAGACGAGACCTTCTTGTTCAAGGTCCGTTCGAACATCCGAATCTGGTCTCACTCCAGCTGACTGCTTGGAGATTGAACGCTTGATCTTATCGAAGCGAGGGTTCTCAGATTCTGTTATCGATACTCTTGTTCAGGCCAGAAAGCCTGTAACTAGAAAGATTTACCACAAAATTTGGAAAAAATATATCTGTTGGTGTGAATCTAAAGGATTCCCTTGGGACAAGGTTAAGATTCCTAAGATTCTATCCTTCCTTCAAGAAGGATTAGAAAAAGGATTATCTGCAAGTTCCCTGAAGGGACAGATTTCTGCCTTGTCTGTGTTACTTCACAAAGAGCTGGCAGCTGTGCCAGATGTTCAAGCCTTTGTTCAGGCTCTGGTTAGAATCAAGCCTGTTTACAAACCTTTGACTCCTCCTTGGAGTCTAAACTTAGTTCTTTCAGTTCTTCAGGGGGTTCCGTTTGAACCCTTACATTCCGTTGATATTAAGTTATTATCTTGGAAAGTTTTGTTTTTGGTTGCAATTTCTTCTGCTAGAAGAGTTTCAGAATTATCTGCTCTGCAGTGTTCTCCTCCTTATCTGGTGTTCCATGCAGATAAGGTGGTTTTACGTACTAAACCTGGTTTTCTTCCAAAAGTTGTTTCTAACAAAAACATTAACCAGGAGATTATCGTACCTTCTCTGTGTCCGAAACCAGTTTCGAAGAAGGAACATTTGTTGCACAATTTGGATGTGGTTCGCGCTCTAAAATTCTATTTAGATGCTACAAAGGATTTTAGACAAACATCTTCCTTGTTTGTTGTTTATTCCGGTAAAAGGAGAGGTCAAAAAGCAACTTCTACCTCTCTCTCTTTTTGGATTAAAAGCATCATCAGATTGGCTTACGAGACTGCCGGACGGCAGCCTCCCGAAAGAATCACAGCTCATTCCACTAGGGCTGTGGCTTCCACATGGGCCTTCAAGAACGAGGCTTCTGTTGATCAGATATGTAGGGCAGCGACTTGGTCTTCACTGCACACTTTTACCAAATTTTACAAGTTTGATACTTTTGCTTCTTCTGAGGCTATTTTTGGGAGAAAGGTTTTGCAAGCCGTGGTGCCTTCCATCTAGGTGACCTGATTTGCTCCCTCCCATCATCCGTGTCCTAAAGCTTTGGTATTGGTTCCCACAAGTAAGGATGACGCCGTGGACCGGACACACCTATGTTGGAGAAAACAGAATTTATGTTTACCTGATAAATTACTTTCTCCAAGGGTGTGTCGGGCCCACGGCCCGCCCTGGTTTTTTAATCAGGTCTGATAATTTATTTTCTTTAACTACAGTCACCACGGTATCATATGGTTTCTCCTATGCAAATATTCCTCCTTAACGTCGGTCGAATGACTGGGGTAGGCGGAGCCTAGGAGGGATCATGTGACGCTCTTTGCCATTTCCTGTTGGGGAAGAGAATATCCCACAAGTAAGGATGACGCCGTGGACCGGACACACCGTTGGAGAAAGTAATTTATCAGGTAAACATAAATTCTGTTTTTTGGCTATTTCGTTTTTCGTTTTTTTTGCCTGTTATTTTCGGAAAAATTATTGTGTAGCATGTTTCAAATTTGATGCTAGCCTAGAGCTGCTGTTTAAGTTCATTACTTGACTTACTGTTCTGCATATAATGAGTTTTCTAGGACTATACTTTATTTGGATAATTGGTAAAAACAAACCTGTTAAATATGATTCTGTTACATAGAACTAAATGAAGAATAATACAGTATATTGATATTTATAATTGTTTTAAGTAGGGATGCACCAAAATTTTGGTTCCAGAAACATTTTGGCCGAAAATGGCATTTTTTGCCTGTTTTTTTTTTTTCTTGGTAAAATTATTGTGTAGCATATTATTGTTTTAAGATCTTTTTGTCCAATTTTAGTGTGTTACTTTCAATAAAAGTGTGGGCTTTTTTATTGGCTCTAATTATGCAAAAATAAATAAATAAATTTGAAAAAATACATTTTCGGGATCAGTTTCGGTTTTCTGCCAAGTGCATCCCGGATTTTCGGATTCGGTTTCGGTCCAGAATTATATATAGTGTTGGTGTGTATATATGGTGCATACACAGGCTGTACATGAACCTGTCCTTATGCACACTAGGTAAGGGCAACAAACACAGCAACACCAGCTTCTTAAAGACACTGCAGAAAATTTTTCACTAGAAAAATTCTCATCACAGAAAATAAAATAAAATTCTGCCTCTGGGTTCTCCATTAGGGAGACCTCTATTGGTAGAGGGATGATGATGGCTAGTGGCATGCAGTATATTATTTGTAGCTGTTTGTTTTCTGAATGCCTCAGTCCTTAAACCTTCTTCTCCCTTATATATGGTCAGGTCAAGGGATTCTACTTTTTCTGTACTAGCATTGTGCGTCAAAAATAGCCCAAAAGGGTTGGTGTTGAGTACTTTTGAACATATCCTCCAGTATTTCTATAGGTCCCTTCCATACAAACAAAATATCATCTATATACCTAGTCCAGTGGGAGATGTATTGAGTGTAGTTATTCATTGATGTATGGAATATTATCTTCTCTTCCCACCAGCCTATGTATATGTTGGCATATCTGGGTTCACAAGGTGTGCCAATGGCCGTGTCACAAACCTGGAGTGACAAAAAAGTTATGTGTTAAGACAAATTTGGTGCAGAGGTTTAAAAAAGTATTATTTTTTATTTGACAAAGATGCTATCTTATTGATCTGTCATACTATGCAAGCTATACAATACTGTTAAAGTGTTTCGGAAACTTATAAACATATTTTTATTGCCTTAAAATCATTTTTCTAACTTTCAGAAAAATAGTTGCACTTTTAAAATTTAAAGGTGCAGTACAGTTTTTTTTTTGCTGCATTATTTTTTGGCTATAATATATACATCAGAGATAAAACATTGTTTTTTGTTTTTTTATTATTAGTCTCAAAAAGTTTTATTTATTAAAATGATTTATTGTTAACAATAACCTTTACGAGAAGTTTCCTTGTGGTTTCTTACTTTAAAGGCTGTATTTCTGTTGACCATAACTTCTGCATGGTGGGTGTTTGAACTACACGCCCTTTCAGTTAAAGAAAAGTTTACTGTATTTTATCAGGACAAAGTTGTTCTTCTGACAGTTCCTGAGTTTCTTACTAAGATCATGTCTGATTTTCATAAAGATCGGGATATAGTGCTTCCTTCATTCTGTTCGGGGAAACCAGATTCTCATGGAAAACCATTGTATCGTTTGAATGTGGTTTGATGTCTTCACATCTATGCGAAAAGAACTCAGGACATTCGTAAGACGGTAAACTTAATTGTCATACCTAAAGGACCTCGTCAAGATCTACAATTTTTGGTTGGATCGTTCACAATCTTCAGAGCTTACAGACAACAAGGGGAACACGTACCTGATGGGCTTAAGATGCATTCTACTAGGGCATTTTCAACTTCCTCTGCTCTTCAAGCAGATGCTACGCCAGAGAAGATTTGTCAGATGGCAGTTTAGAAGTCTTATAACAACTTTGTCTCTCATTACAAATTTAATGTTCGCCAATCAGTTGCTGCTAAATTTGGTCGTAAGTTTTTTTTACTTCAATCTTGACTTAATACATTTTGTATTTATTGCAGTATTTTGTGGAGAATGGTTGTGGTGGAATTTCAGGTTATTTTATCTAATATTTGTTGTTGAACTAAAAGGGTGTTTTGCCTCCAGCAAAAGTCTGTGGATGGCCGTTCTGACCATTCCAGACTCAACAATACCAAGAAATGGTTTGACCAAGGTGTTGGCTCTATATCGGAATCACAAGTTAATGGTAAGCCTACTTGATCTATTCTAAACATATGTAATCGAGACTAGAATATGTTTTATAAGGGTTTGAAAAATATCTAGTGAATATATATGCCTGTATTTGGGGCAGAGATATTCGCTAGGGTGATTGGTTTGTTAAATACATTTCCAACTAATATTAAATAACAACCTTCTGGGGCAGAGTGTTTTGTTAGGCGTTGAAAAGGTAGCGTTTATGAAATAGTATGCCTACTCTATTTTCTTTGGCCTTATGTGCGTTAAAGTAACCTGTAAGGTAATGTTTAGAGGTGAGTTTAGGTTTGGAGCCTTTACAAAAGTGGGTCTCCTATATGTAGATATTTTTTATTTTTTGTTAATAGAACCAGTTGAAGGCTATAGATCGTTTTGTGGGGGTTTTGAGGCACTTAGTATTTTGTATGAGGTTTTTAAATTTACGAGAGGTCATAACTATCTAAAGGGGAGATTTTTGCTGTGATCTGAATTGGTGTATCTGGGACTTGGAATTTGGATGGTCTTTGGAGCTGTCCTTGTTCAGTGTGTACAAAAGCAATGGGGTAGCTTTGTCTACATATCTTTTTTTTTTTTTTGCGATGATGCGTGTGGATCTCTGTATGGAATATAGTAGTGTTGTGTGTGTGTGTAAGAAAACCTGCTGTTTACAACAATCAAACATTGATAAAGAATCGGCTACTTCCTACTAGAACATGAACAGTGTAAAATAAAAAAAGAATTGTTTATCCTAGCAAGGTTGTGTGGGTGCTTACTATCACTCAGTCTTGTAGGTAAATGAGCTAAGCATTGAGAGCCATATAACTTATTAAGAGTAACATACTCATGGCAACAGGCAGACAGATGGTGGGAGTATCAATGGTAGCCAGTCCATCTTTAGAAAGGGTGGAGATGGTGTCTGTTTCTTTTACAAGATATGACGAGTCCACGGGTTTGATCCTTACTTATGGGATATCGCCTCCTGGTTAGCAGGAGGAGGCAAATAGCACCACAGCAGAGCTGTATATATAGCTCCTCCCTTCCATCCCACCCCAGTCATTCTTTTTGCCTGTGTTATTTATAGGAAGAGGTAAAGTGAGGTGTTAGTTTAGATTCTTCAATCAAGAGTTTATTATTTTTAAATGGTACCAGTGTGTGCTATTTTTCTCAGGGCTAGAGCTACAGGCTTTTAAGAAATGGACTGGGGAGACTTTCATTCTTTCAAGTGACTCTCATATTGTTTGCTGCCCTGCTGATGGTCTTAGCAGATATTATCTAAGACCCTGTTTGTCCACACAGATCTGCTGGAGGTGAGGAAAAGAACATGTTCGTTGTGTGGGACAGCCTCATACTGCGTTCATTCATTTGCTTCTGGGGAGACTGTAGTATCTCAGAACACACTGCCACTTATTCCCTATACCGGGAAGGGGTAATCAGTTTGAACAGGGTAAGATTGTGTGCATGGGTATCCCCTCTTTATTAGGTGAAGTTCAGCATATCAGGGCCCTAATAAAGGTTTAATCAGGTGGATGTGTTTAGATTGTGGCAGCTAAGTGTCCTAACATTAACTTTTAATGATCTAATGGTTGGACAGGAGAGTGTATTTTGAGGGGGCACATGGGCAACTCTTAACTTGTTGATTGCATGGTTCCAACATTTTTATTCCCATGCGGTTCTTACTGTGGCCGGGGACTTAATTCTGCCCACAATGTGCGGGGCTTAGCGTTTCGCGCGCTTAGACGCGCACTTGCTATCCGGATCCTGACTGTTTGCTCGGTTCCATTTGAGACCCCTGCAACTATACATGCTAGCTCAGTGGAACAGGGATTATACAGATCTATCTCAGAGAATAGTTTTGGATCAGTCAACCAAGGACTCCCTACTGTGGTGGCGGTCTCAAGAACATCTGTCCCAGGGGACGTGTTTTCAGAGACCCTCCTGGTTAGTTGTGTCCACGGATGCCAGCCTGTTAGGTTGGGGGGCAGTCTGGAACTCGTTGAAGGTGCAGTGACTTTGGTCTCAGGAGGCATCTGCTCTCCCCATAAACATTCTGGAGTTCAGAGCGATCTTCAATGCCTTGATGGCTAGCCCGGTTTATCAGAATCCAGACAGACAACATAACCTCAGCGCCCTACATCAACCACCAAGGGGAACTCAGAGTTCCTTAGCCATGAAGGAGGTGGCACGGATCATCCAGTGGGTGGAGGTTCACATTTGCTCTCCATTTGCTATTCACATTCCAGGAGTGGACAGTTTGGAAGCGGCTTTTCTGAGGAGATAGACTTTCCATCCAGGCGAGTGGGAACTCCCATCCGGATGTGTTCTCCAGATTAACAACCAAATGGGGGTTACCAGAATTGGATCTGATGGCATCTCGTCAGAACAACAGGCTCTCAAAGTACGGTTCGAGGTCAAAAGACCCTTAAGCCTTTCTGATGGATACTCTAGTAGTTCCTTGGAACTTCAGGTATGCATATCTCTTTCCTCCGTTTGCTCTCCTTCCGCTTGTCATTGCTCGGATCAAGCAGGAGAGAGCATCAGTGATTCTTTTAGCTCCTGCGTGGCCTTGCAGGATCTGATATGCAGATCTAGTAGAGATATCGTCCCTACCTCCATGGAGACTACTTCTCAGGAAGGATCTTCTGCTTCAGGGGCCCTTCCTTCATCCAAATCTAATTTCTATGAAGCTGAGTGCTTGGAGAATGAACGCTTGATCTTAGCCAAGCGTGGATAATTAGAATTGACTATGGAGACCATGGTTTAGGCTTGTAAGCCTGTCACTAGAAAGATTTACCATAAGATATGGCGTAAATATCTTTATTGGTGTGAGTCTAAGGGATATTCTTGGAGTAAAGTCATGATCCCAAGGATTTTATCTTTTCTCCAGGAAGGCCTTGAGAAGGGATTATCTGTCAGTACCCTCAAGGGTCAGATTTCTGCTCTTTCCATTCTGTTACACAAGCGTCTAGCGAACGTGCCGGATGTACAATCCTTCTGTCAGGCCCTGGTCAGAATCAGGCATGTGTTCAAGTCAGTTGCTGCTCCTTGGAGCCTTAACCTTGTTCTTAAAGTTTTACAACAGGCTCCATTTGAGCCTATGCATTCCATAGATATTAAGTTATCTTGGAAGATTTTGTTTCTTACTGCTATCTTTTCTGCTAGGAGAGTTTCTGAACTCTGCTCTGCAGTGTGATTTTCATTATCTAATTTTGCATTCAGATAAGGCAGTTCTCTGTGCTAAGTTTGGTTTTCTTCATAAGGTTGTTTCGGACAGGAATATTAATCAGGAAATTGTTGTTCCTTCTCTCTGTCCTAATCCTTCTTCTCATAAGGAACGTTTATTGCACAACTTAGACATTGTTCATGCTCTTAAAGGGACAGTCAACACCAGAATTGTTGTTTAAAAAGAAAGATAATCCCTTTATTACCCATTCCCCAGTTTTGCATAACCAACACTGTTATAGAAATATATTTTTTTACCTCTGTGATTATCTTGTATCTAAGCCTCTGTAAAATGCCCCCTTATTTTAGTTCTTTTAACAGACATGCAGTTTAGCCAATCAGTGCTCACTCCAGGGTAACTTCACGTGCATGAGCTCAATGTTATCTATATGAACTAATGCCCTCTAGTGGTCAAAATGCATTCAGATTAGAGGCAGTCTTCAAGGTCTAAGAAATTAGCATATGAACCTCCTAGAATTATCTTTCAACTAAGAAAAGAACAAAGCAAAATTTGTGATAAAAGTAAATTGGAAAGTTGTTTAAAATTTCATTGCCTATTTAAATCATGAAAGTTTTTTTTTTGGACTTGACTGTCCCTTTAAGTTCTATTTGTAGGCTATAAAGGACTTTCGTCAGTCTTTTGCTTTGTTTGTTTACTTTTCTGGAAAATGTAAGGGTCAGAAGCTACGGCCATTTCTCTTTGGTTGTGGAGTATTCGTTTGGCATATGAGACTGCTGGGCAGCAGCCTCCTGATAGAATTACAGCTCATTCCACCAGGCGGTGTCTACTTTGTGGGTCTTTAAGAATGAGGCGTCAGTTGAACAGTTCTGTAAGGCTGCGACTTGGTCTTCTTTGCACACTTTTTCTAAATTCTATATATTTAATACTTTTGCCTCGGCCGTGGCGTCTTTTGGGAGAAAGGTTCTAAAAGCAGTGGTGCCTTCTGTTTAGGTTACCTGTCTTGTCCCTCCCTTATCATCTGTGCCCTCTAGCTTGGGTATTGATTCCCAACAGTAATTGATGATCCTGTGTACTCACCGTGTCATAAGAAAGAAAACAAAATTTATGCTTACCTGATAAATGTATTTATTTCTTGACACGGTGAGTCCACGGCCCTCCCTGTTTTTTTTAGACCATTTTGTTTATATGAACCTCAGGCACCTCTGCACCTTGTGTTACTTCCTTTCTCTCCTTTTCCTTCGGTTGAATGACTGGGGTTTTGGGAAGGGAAGTAAAACCCAATTTTTTTATTTCATGATTCAGATAGAGCATACAAATTTAAACAACTTTCCAATTTACTTCTATTATCAAATATTATTTGTTTTCTTGTTATCCTTTGTTGAAAAGCTGGGATGTAAGCTCATATGTCCACGTATCCACAACACTATATGGCAGCAGTTTTGCAACAATGTTATACATTTGCAGGAGCTTTAGATGGCAGCATTATTTCCTGTCATGTAGTTTTTCAGGCATGTGCACGCTACCTACCTAGGTATCCCTTCAACAAAGAATAACATGAGAACTAAATAAATTTGATAATAGAAGTAAATTGGAAACTTTTTTAAAAATTGTATTCTCTATCTAAATAATGAAAGAAATGTTTTTGGTTTACTGTCCCTTCTGCTGGCCAGGAGTTATATTCCCAACAGTAATTAATGAACCTGTGGACTCACCGTGTCAAGAAATAAAAAAAATTATCAGGTAAGCAGAAATTTTGTTTTTTAATTAAAAAAAAAATTGGATTTCAGAATGTTTGGATTTTGAAAGTTTGGGGTTTGTATCTGTATTATGCATTTAAAACATCTCTTATGCTAGACTCATCATATTTGGTGCCAAATTTATTTTTTATTTTTCCTGTATTTTCCATTATAGAGTTTCTGTGTTAGCAGCACCTGAATATAAAATATAGTGTAATATATATTTCTTTTAACAAGATATGCCGAGTCCACGGGTTTCATCCTTACTTGTGGGATATTATCCTCCTGCTAACAGGAAGTGGCAAAGAGCACCACAGCAGAGCTGTTACATAGCTCCTCCCTTAACTCCTACCCCCAGTCATTCTCTTTGCCTATGCTAGTAATAGGAAGGGTAAAGTGATAGTGGTGACAAAATGATAGTTTTAATTTCTCCAATCAAGATATTTTTTTATTTTAATTGGTACCGGTGAGTACTATTTTAATCAGGGAGGATATGGAAGAAGATTTCTCCCTGAAATTGATGTTCTTAGCAGCAGTTACTAAGGTCAGTTATGGTTCCCACAAATCTGAAGGTAATATAAAGGAAACTCTTCAGTGTGGAGGACGGTCTCATGCATTAAGCAGCATTTGATTTATGTGTCAGCCTAATTTTTCTGAGGAAACCTTGTATATTAGAATTGGCTGTATTTGGTTCCTTATAAGGAACAGGGTAAGCAGTAGTTCTAAAAATGTAAAGGGGAGTTACTGTCCTACTGGGTGTTTTTTTCTTTATTGCAAACATATAATTGACACTGTGACCTTTTGTTCATAAAATATGAAGCAACAGTAAAATAAATTTATATTTATTTACTTATTTATTTTATTAAGACAGTTTGGGGACCACTTGGCTGTTTATAACCGCTTACCATGCGGTAGTTGAATTTCTAAGTGTGACGTCCATTGTGGGCGGGGCCTATTTTCGTGCCTCAGTTGCGCAGTTTACTCTGAAGGAGACGGCAGACATTAGCTCCGGTTGGGCCCTATCTGTGTTTTACACTATCCGGATTGGTGTCGATTCATTTGGCAGTTCTCTGGGGGCAGGTAGGCGCCACAGCAGAGCTGTGGTGAGGTGCAGGGGTCATTATTTAGAAAATTGTATTTTTTTTATTTAATGTTCCTGTAGAGAGTAAATTCAATCGTTGCCTGTGGATGCAATAATTTTTGGCAAACTTATACATCCATACATAGGTTTTAAACGTTCATAGACATTTTTAAGCGTATTTTTGAAAAAATTGTGTGCTTTTATTTCTTAAAGGAACGGTACTCGTTTTTTTGCAAAATTGTTTTTGTTAATAAATAAACTATTTACCAACTGTTGTGGTTATTACTACTTTGTTCAACATGTCTGACGTTGAGGAAACTCATTGTTCTGTATGTGTAGAAGCCATTGTGGAACCCCCTCTTACTT
This sequence comes from Bombina bombina, assembly GCF_027579735.1. Lineage (NCBI taxonomy): Eukaryota > Metazoa > Chordata > Amphibia > Anura > Bombinatoridae > Bombina > Bombina bombina. The sequence continues at coordinate 390,294,730 of NC_069499.1, forward strand.
TGTGTACCTCTTGTACTGATAGAGCCTTACAATGTAAGGAACATATTTTAGGAAATGAAAGTGTGTCTAAGGATGATTCTCAGTCTGATGGGGCAAACCGGAATTGGATCTGATGGCATCTCAACAGAATGCCAAACTTCCTCGCTACGGGTCCAGGTCAAGGGATCCCCAGGCTGTACTGATAGATGCGCTAGCAGTACCTTGGTCTTTAAACCTGGCTTATGTGTTTCCACCTTTTCCTCTCCTGCCTTGTGTGATTGCAAGAATCAAACAGGAGAGAGCTTCAGTAATTCTAATAGCGCCTGCATGGCCACGCAGGACTTGGTATGCGGATCTGGTGGACATGTCTTCTCTGCCACCGCAGAGACTACCATTGAGACGGGACCTTCTCATTCAAGGTCCCTTCCAACATCCAAATCTAAATTCTGGAGATTGAAAGCTTGATCTTATCTAAGCGGTCATTGATACTCTGATTCAGGCTCGCAAGCCTGTCGCTAGAAAGATTTACCATAAAATATGGCGTAAATCTCTTTATTGGTGTGAATCCAAGGGTTACTCAAGGAGTAAGATTAGGATTCCTAGGATCTTGTCCTTTCTCCAAGATGGATTGGAAAAAGGATTATCTGCTAGTTCTCTAAAAGGACAATTTTGCTTTGTCAATTTTATTACACAAGCGTCTGGCGGATGTCCCAGACACTCAGTCTTTTTGTCAGACTTTAATCAGAATCAAGCCTGTGTTTAAATCTGTTGCTCCACCATGGAGTCTGAATTTAGTTCTTAAAGGGCCACTAAACCCCAAATCTTTCATTATTCAGATAGAGAATAGAAATATAAACAACATTACAATTTACTTCCATATTTTATTTTGCTTCATTTGTTAAATATCCTTATTTGAAGAAAAAGCAATGCACATGGTGAGCCAATCACACAATGCTTCTATGTGCAGCAACCAATCATCACCTAGTGAGCATATCTAGATATGCTTTTCATCAAAGAATATCAAGAGAATAAAACAAATTAGATAATATAAGTAAATTAGAAAGATGTTTAAAACTGCATTCTCTTTCTAAATCATAAAAGAAAAAATGTGGGTGACATGTCCCTTTAAGGTTCTTCAAGGGGTTCCGTTTGAACCCATGCATTCCATAGATATTAAACTGTTATCTTGGAAGGTTTTATTTTTAGTTGCTATCTCTTTTGCTCGAAGAGTTTCTGAGCTTTCTGCTTTACAATGTGATTCGCCTTATCTTATTTTCCATTCTGATAAGGTGGTTTTACGTACTAAACCTGGATTCCTTCCTAAGGTTGTTTCAGATAAGAATATTAATCAGGAAATTGTTGTTCCTTCCTTGTGTCCTAATCCTTCTTCTAAGAAGGAACGTCTATTACATAACTTGGATGTGGTCCGTGCTTTAAAGTTTTACTTACAAGCGACCAAGGATTTCAGACAAACATCCTCTCTTTTTGTTTATTCTGGAAAATGTAGGGGTCAAAAAGCTACGGCTACCTCTCTCCCTTTTTGGCTGAAAAGCATCATCCGCCTGGCATATGAGACTGCTGGACAGCAGCCTCCTGAAAAAATTACGGCTCATTCTACTAGAGCTGTGGCTTCCACATGGACTTTCAAAAACGATGCTTCTGTTGAACAGATTTGAAAGGCTGCGACTTGGTCCTCCCTTCATACTTTTTCCAAATTTTCCAAATATGATACTTTTGCTTCTTCTGAGGCTATTTTTGGGAGAAAGGTTCTTCAAGCAGTGGTGCCTTCCGTTTAGGTTCTTGTCTTGTCCCTCCCTTTCATTTGTGTCCTAAAGCTTTGGTATTGGTATCCCACAAGTAAGGATGAAACCCGTGGACTCGGCATATCTTGTAAAAGAAAAGGAAATTTATGCTTACCTGATAAATTGATTTCTTTTACGATATGCCGAGTCCACGGCCCACCCTGTCATTTTAAGACAGGATTTATTTTATTTTTTTCAAAACTAAAGTCACCTCTGCACCTTTTTAGCTTTTCCTTTCTCTTCCTATACCTTCGGTCGAATGACTGGGGGGAGGTGTTAGGAGAGGAGCTATGTAACAGCTCTGCTGTGGTGCTCTTTGCCCCTTCCTGTTAACAGGAGGATAATATCCCACAAGTAAGGATGAAACCCGTGGACTCGGCATATCGTAAAAGAAATCAATTTATCAGGTAAGCATAAATTTCCTTTTCTTTTACAAAGATATGATGAGTCCACGGATTTCATCCTTACTTGTGGGATATTAACCTCCTGCTAACAGGAAGTGGCAAAGAGCACCACAGCAGAGCTGTATATATAGCCCCTCCCTTCCCCTCCACCTCCAGTCATTCTCTTTGCCTGTGTTATACTAGGAAGAAATGGTAAAGTGAGGTGTTAGTTTTAGTTTCTTCAATCAAGAAGTTTTTTATTTTAAATGGTACCGGTGCGTACTATTTTCCACAGGGGGATATGGAAGAAGATTTCTCCCCTGAGGTTGATGATCTTAGTAGTTGTAACTAAGATCCGCACTGGTTTCCACAAGACTTCTGAAGGTAACCATGAGACATCTTCAGTGTGGAGACAGGTTTCATGCTACAAGCAGAATTAATTATGTGCAGCCTTTTTTTTTGAGGAGACTTGGTGTATCAGAACTGGCTGGCATTATTTCCCTATATGGGAATGGGGTAAGCAGTAAATCCTATTTCTCCTGTTAAGTGTAGTCAGTCCACGGGTCATCCATTACTTATGGGATATTAACTCCTCCCTAACAGGAAGTGCAAGAGGATCACCCAAGCAGAGCTGCTATATAGCTCCTCCCCTCTACGTCACACCCAGTCATTCTCTTGCACCTAACTAATAGATAGGATGTGTGAGAGGAGTGTGGTTATTAAATTAGTTTTTTATTACTTCAATCAAAAGTTTGTTATTTTAAACGACACCGGAGTGTGTTGTTTCCTTCTCAGGCAGTATTAGAAGAAGAATCTACCTGAGTTTATGTATGATCTTAGCGGACGTAACTAAGATCCATTTGCTGTTCTCGGCCATTCTGAGGAGCGAGGTAACTTCAGAACAGGGGACAGCGGGCAGGGTTCATCTGCAAAGAGGTATGTTGCAGTATATTATTTTCTAAGGAATGGAATTGACTAAGAAAATACTGCTAATACCGATATAATGTAAGTACAGCCTTAAATGCAGTAGTAGTAACTGGTATCAGGCTGTTATGTATGTATGTTGGCACCAAAGTATTTCTGGGGAATGGCACTTCACTAAGAAAATACTGTTTACATATAACTCTAGCCTCTCTGCAGTGATAGCGACTAGCAACAGGCTTTTATTCTTATTCATATATTTAAAACGTTTACTGTCAGGTTAATCGTTTTTTTCTCTGAGGTACTTGGTGAAAATTTATGGGCATTATTTTCCACTTGGCTGTCGTTTATTTTGCATAAAATCAGTTACTGAGCTTCCCCACTGCTGTACTAAGAGTGGGAGGGGCCTATTTTTGGCGCTTTTACTACGCATTAAAAATTCAGTCAGTCTTCCTTATTCTCCCTGCATGATCCAGGACGTCTCTACAGAGCTCAGGGGTCTCCAAAACTAGTTTGAGGGAGGTAATCACTCACAGCAGACCTGTGAGACTGTGCTTTGACTGTGATAAAAAACGTATTTATTTGTCAATCGTTTTTGGTATTAAGGGGTTAATAATCCATTTGCTAATGGGTGCTATCCTTTGCTAAATTAATGCATTTCATATGAAAAATTGATTGCTATAACTAAACCGGTTCATTGTTATATCAAAGTGACAGTTTTTTTGTGTGCTTCTTAAAGGCACAGTAACGTTTTGCATATTGCTTGTAAATTCAGTTGAAAAGTATTTTTCCAAGCTTGCTAGTCTAATTGCTAGTTTGTTTAAACATGTCTGACACAGAGGAATCTCTTTTTGCAATATGTTCAAAAGCCAAGGTGGAGCCCAATAGAAATTTATGTACTAATTGCATTGATGCTACTTTAAATAAAAGCCAATCTGTACATGTTAAGCAACATTCACCAGACAACGAGGGGGAAGTTATGCCGACTAACTTGCCTCACGTGTCGGTACCTGCATCTCCCGCTCAGGAGGTGCGTGATATTGTAACGCCAAGTACATCAGGGCGGCCATTACAAATCACTTTACAAGACATGGCTAATGTTATGACTGAAGTTTTGTCTAAATTGCCAGAACTTAGGGGTAAACGAGATCACTCTGGGGTGAGAACAGAGTGCGCTGATAATGCTAGGGCCATGTCTGATACTGCGTCACAATTTGCAGAACATGAGGACGGAGAGCTTCATTCTGCGGGTGACGGATCTGATCCAAATAAACTGGATTCAGACATTTCAAATTTTAAGTTTAAGCTGGAAAACCTCCGTGTATTACTAGGGGAGGTGTTAGCGGCTCTGAATGATTGTAACACAGTTGCAATCCCAGAGAAAATGTGTAGGTTGGATAAATATTTTGCAGTACCGACGAGTACTGACGTTTTTCCTATACCTAAGAGACTTACTGAAATTGTTACTAAAGAGTGGGATAGACCCGGTGTGCCTTTCTCACCCCCTCCTATATTCAGAAAGATGTTTCCAATAGACGCCACCACACGGGACTTATGGCAAACGGTCCCTAAGGTGGAGGGAGCAGTTTCTACTTTGGCTAAGCGTACCACTATCCCGGTGGAGGATAGCTGTGCCTTTTTAGATCCAATGGATAAAAAGTTAGAGGGTTACCTTAAGAAAATGTTTGTTCAACAAGGTTTTATATTGCAACCCCTTGCATGCATTGCGCCTGTCACGGCTGCGGCAGCATTTTGGTTTGAGTCTCTGGAAGAGACCCTTGATTCAGCTCCATTAGATGAGATTACACACAAGCTTAAAACCCTTAAGCTAGCTAATTCATTTATTTCTGATGCCGTAGTACATTTAACTAAACTTACGGCTAAGAATTCTGGATTCGCCATTCAGGCGCGCAGAGCGCTGTGGCTAAAATCCTGGTCAGCTGATGTAACTTCTAAATCTAAATTGCTTAACATACCTTTCAAGGGGCAGACATTATTCGGGCCCGGTTTGAAAGAAATTATCGCTGATATTACGGGAGGTAAAGGCCATGCCCTGCCTCAAGACAGAGCCAAACCAAGGGCTAGACAGTCTAATTTTCGTGCCTTTCGTAACTTCAAGGCAGGAGCAGCTTCAACTTCCTCTGCTCCAAAACAGGAAGGAGCTGTTGCTCGCTACAGACAAGGCTGGAAACCTAACCAGACCTGGAACAAGGGCAAGCAGGCCAGAAAACCTGCTGCTGCCCCTAAGACAGCATGAAGTGAGGGCTCCCGATCCGGAAACGGATCTAGTGGGGGGCAGACTCTCTCTCTTCGCCCAGGCTTGGGCAAGAGATGTCCAGGATCCCTGGGCGTTGGAGATCATATCTCAGGGATATCTTCTGGACTTCAAAGCTTCTCCTCCACAAGGGAGATTTCATCTTTCAAGGTTGTCAACAAACCAGATAAAGAAAGAGGCGTTTCTACGCTGTGTACAAGACCTCTTACTAATGGGAGTGATCCACCCAGTTCCGCGGTCGGAACACGGACAAGGGTTTTACTCAAATCTGTTTGTGGTTCCCAAAAAAGAGGGAACCTTCAGACCAATATTGGATTTAAAGATCCTAAACAAATTCCTAAGAGTTCCATCGTTCAAAATGGAAACTATTCGGACAATCTTACCCATGATCCAAAGAGGTCAGTACATGACCACAGTGGATTTAAAGGATGCCTACCTTCACATACCGATTCACAAGGAACATTACCGGTATCTAAGGTTTGCCTTCCTAGACAGGCATTACCAGTTTGTAGCTCTTCCCTTCGGGTTGGCTACGGCTCCAAGAATCTTTACAAAGGTTCTGGGCTCTCTTCTGGCGGTACTAAGACCGCGAGGAATATCGGTAGCTCCGTACCTAGACGACATTCTGATACAAGCGTCAAGCTTCCAAACTGCCAAGTCTCATATAGAGTTAGTACTGGCATTTCTAAGGTCGCATGGGTGGAAAGTGAACGAAGAGAAGAGTTCTCTCTTACCACTCACAAGAGTTCCCTTCTTGGGGACTCTTATAGATTCTGTAGAAATGAAAATTTACCTGACAGAGGACAGGTTAACAAAACTTCTAAATGCTTGCCGTGTCCTTCATTCCATTCAACACCCGTCAGTGGCTCAATGCATGGAGGTAATCGGCTTAATGGTAGCGGCAATGGACATAGTACCTTTTGCACGCCTACATCTCAGACCGCTGCAATTGTGCATGCTAAGTCAGTGGAATGGGGATTACTCAGATTTGTCCCCTATGCTGAATCTGGATCAAGAAACCAGAGATTCTCTTCTATGGTGGCTTTCTCGGCCACATCTGTCCAGGGGGATGCCCTTCAGCAGGCCAGACTGGACAATTGTAACAACAGATGCCAGCCTACTAGGTTGGGGCGCTGTCTGGAATTCCCTGAAGGCTCAGGGATCATGGACTCAGGAGGAAAGTCTCCTTCCAATAAACATTCTGGAATTGAGAGCAGTTCTCAATGCCCTTCTGGCTTGGCCTCAGTTAGCAACTCTGAGGTTCATCAGGTTTCAGTCGGACAACATCACGACTGTGGCTTACATCAACCATCAGGGAGGGACAAGGAGTTCCCTAGCGATGATGGAAGTATCAAAGATAATTCGCTGGGCAGAGTCTCTTTCTTGCCACCTGTCAGCAATCCACATCCCAGGCGTGGAGAACTGGGAGGCGGATTTCCTAAGTCGCCAGACTTTTCATCCGGGGGAGTGGGAACTTCATCCGGAGGTCTTTGCCCAAATACTTCGACATTGGGGCAAACCAGATATGGATCTCATGGCGTCTCGCCAGAACGCCAAGCTTCCTTGTTACGGGTCCAGGTCCAGGGACCCGGGAGCGGTCCTGATAGATGCTTTGACAGCACCTTGGACCTTCAGGATGGCTTATGTGTTTCCACCCTTCCCGATGCTTCCTCGTTTGATTGCCAGAATCAAACAGGAGAAAGCATCAGTGATTCTAATAGCGCCTGCGTGGCCACGCAGGACCTGGTATGCAGATCTAGTGGACATGTCATCCTGTCCACCTTGGTCTCTGCCTCTGAGACAGGACCTTCTAATTCAGGGTCCTTTCAAACATCAAAATCTAATTTCTCTGAAGCTGACTGCGTGGAAATTGAACGCTTGATTTTATCAAAGCGTGGATTTTCGGAGTCAGTAATTGATACCTTAATACAGGCTAGGAAACCTGTTACCAGGAAAATTTACCATAAGATATGGCGTAAATACTTACACTGGTGCGAATCCAAGAGTTACTCATGGAGTAAGGTTAGGATTCCTAGGATATTGTCTTTTCTACAAGAAGGTTTAGAAAAGGGTTTATCTGCAAGTTCTTTAAAGGGACAGATCTCAGCTCTGTCCATCCTTTTACACAAACGTCTGTCAGAAGTTCCAGACGTTCAGGCTTTTTGTCAGGCTTTGGCTAGGATTAAGCCTGTGTTTAAATCTGTTGCTCCGCCGTGGAGCTTAAACTTAGTTCTTAACGTTTTACAGGGTGTTCCGTTTGAACCCCTTCATTCCATTGATATCAAGCTGTTATCTTGGAAAGTTCTGTTTTTAATGGCTATTTCCTCGGCTCGTAGAGTCTCTGAGTTATCAGCCTTACATTGTGATTCTCCTTATCTGATTTTTCATTCAGATAAGGTAGTTCTGCGTACTAAACCTGGGTTCTTACCGAAGGTAGTCACTAACAAGAATATCAATCAAGAGATTGTCGTTCCATCATTGTGCCCTAACCCTTCTTCAAAGAAGGAACGACTTCTGCACAATCTAGACGTAGTCCGTGCCCTGAAATTTTATTTACGGGCAACTAAAGATTTTCGACAAACTTCTTCCCTGTTTGTCGTTTATTCTGGACAGAGGAGAGGTCAAAAAGCATCTGCTACCTCTCTCTCTTTTTGGCTTCGTAGCATAATACGTTTAGCCTATGAGACTGCTGGACAGCAACCTCCTGAAAGGATTACAGCTCATTCTACTAGAGCTGTGGCTTCCACTTGGGCCTTTAAGAATGAGGCCTCTGTTGAACAGATTTGCAAGGCTGCAACTTGGTCTTCTCTTCATACTTTTTCCAAATTTTACAAATTTGACACTTTTGCTTCTTCGGAGGCTGTTTTTGGGAGAAAGGTTCTTCAGGCAGTGGTTCCTTCCGTATAAAGATCCTGCCTGTCCCTCCCGTCATCCGTGTACTTTAGCTTTGGTATTGGTATCCCATAAGTAATGGATGACCCGTGGACTGACTACACTTAACAGGAGAAAACATAATTTATGCTTACCTGATAAATTCCTTTCTCCTGTAGTGTAGTCAGTCCACGGCCCGCCCTGTTTTTTATGGCAGGTCTAAATTTTAAATTATACTCCAGTCACCACTGCACCCTATAGTTTCTCCTTTCTCGTTTGGTTTTCGGTCGAATGACTGGGTGTGATGTAGAGGGGAGGAGCTATATAGCAGCTCTGCTTGGGTGATCCTCTTGCACTTCCTGTTAGGGAGGAGTTAATATCCCATAAGTAATGGATGACCCGTGGACTGACTACACTACAGGAGAAAGGAATTTATCAGGTAAGCATAAATTATGTTTTTATAAGAGGGATATTACTAGAGTCCCTATATTATATTTTTCTTTAGTTGATATTTGGGCATTATGTGACATGGGCGACAATGTAAAAAACGATGTGTTACGTTTTTTATTTTTGGCATTTAAAATATGTTTGTTTTATGTTTGAGGGTTGTATTCTGTGTATACTTCTACTCTGGTGCAAAACCGCATTTCCATGTGGTTTTGTTTGGGGCTACTCTGACTTTGACCTTAAGGGGCGGAGCTTAGTTTTGCCCGCTCCGATGCACACTTCCTTCAAGCTAAGCAGCAGCAAGCAGTAACTTGGAAGGCTCCTGGACTGTGTAGCTGGTCTGAAGGGTTGGAAACTTGTTTTGAAGTACCCTGGGGCAGGTAGGCGCCACAGCAGAGCAGTGGCGAGGTGCAGAGGGTATTTTTATCTATCTTTTGATTAATAGTTGATATTAGTACTTCTAAAGCCTCATTTCTGCCCTTGCTTCTGGGTGCAGTAATTTTTGGATTAAAGGGACAGTATACTGTAAAATAGTTTTTCCCTTAATGTGTTTACAATTGCTTTTTTTACCAACTGCAGAGTAAAACAATTATGAAAATTAGCCTTTTAAGGTTTATTTGTGTATATTAAAGCTCTGATTTTGTGTTTTGAAGCCACAGCCTAATAAAATAGGTTGAGCTTGTAGGTATAATCAGATCTCATTACTGTATCACATTGTGCACATATACCTGCTTCTTTATCTTATATCTGTCCTTAAAACAATCACCAATACTTTGAGAGAACAATGGAAAATCAATATTTTTTTACCTTATCTTTGCTTTATCACACTGGGAGTGTAATTTCTTCTGCTGGCGGTGTTTACAAAGCTTATCTTTAGCTTGGACCTGCGGCCACAAACTTTCTGAATAGGTGGGGATACCACATGCTAAATTAACAATTTCAAATGCCAATATAAGGGTAAAGGAGCTACTTGTAAACAATTTAATACACTCCAGCAGGTAAAGTGGATCATTGGGAACAAATTCAAGGGGAGAAAATTTTTGTGTAAACTGTCCCTTTAACCAACGATATTTAGTCAAATTTGGGGTTAATTTAATGTTTTTTGAGCATTTTGGAAAAATTGTTCACTTTATCTTTTCTTAAAAGCACAGTACACGTTTTTTCAAATGTTTATTTTTTGCAATAAATAAGTGTTTAAACGACTTTTGTGGTACTACTAGTCTGTTCAACGTCTGACATTGAGGTTTTTCATTGTTCTATGTGTTTAGAAGCCATTGTGCAACCCCCTCTATCATTGTGTAGCTTTTGTACTGAAAGGGCCTTACAATGTAAAAAGCATATTTTAAATAAAGAAAGTGTGCCTAAGGATGATTCTCAGTCTGAAGAGAATCAGGATATGCCATCTAATTCTCCCCAAGTGTCACAACCTTTAACGCCCACACAAGAGACGCCTAGTACTTCTAGTGCGTCTAATTCTTTTACTCTGCAGGAGATGGCTGCAGTTATGTCAACTACCCTTACAGAGGTCAAGTATTAATGTAAATACTGAATCCACTGATGCTTTATTAGCTATTTCTGATGTTCCTTCACAGTGCTCTGAGTTGGGGATCACTGTCTGAGGGTGAAATTACTGATTCAGGGAATGTTTTGCCTCAGACAGATTCAGATGCTATGTAATTTAAATTTAAGCTTGAATACCTCCGCCTGTTACTTAGGGAGGTTTTAGCGACTGTGATGATTGTGATCCTATTGTGATTCCTCCAGAGAAGTTGTGTAAAATGGATAAATATTTGGAAGTTCCTACTTACACTGATGTTTTTTCCGGTTCCTAAGAGAATTTTGGAAATTATTAGAAAGGAATGGGATAGACCAGGTATACCGTTTTCTCTCTCTCCTAATTTTAAGAAAATGTTTCCCATATCAGATACCATTCGGGACTCATGGCAAACGGTCCCTAAGGTAGAGGGAGCTATATCTTCCCTAGCTAAGCGTACTACTATACCAATTGAGGATAGTTGTGCTTTTAAGGACCCTTTGGATAAGAAGTTAGAGGGTTTACTAAAGAAATTATTTGTTTATCAGGGGTTTCTTTTACAACCTATGGCTTGCATTGTTCCAGTAAATACTGCAGCAGCTTTTTGGTTTGAGGCTCTAGAAGAGTCTCTTAAATTTGAGACCCCATTAGATGACATCTTAGATAGAATTAAAGCTCTTAAGCTAGCTAATTCTTTTATTACCGATGCCGCTTTTCAAATTGCTAAATTAGCGGCAAAAAATGCAGGATTTGCTATTTTAGCACGTAGAGCATTATGGCTTAAATCTTGGTCTGCTGATGTGTCGTCAAAACATAAGCTTTTAGCTATTCCCTTTAAAGGTAAGACCATTTTTGGGCCAGAATTGAAGGAAATCATTTCTGATATTACAGGAGGTAAGGGCCATCCCCTACCTCAGGATAAGTCGGTTAAAATGAGGGGTAAACAGAATAATTTTCGTTTCTTTCGGAACTATAAAGGAGGACCCCCTGCTTCATCTTCCTCTTCAAAGCAGGAAGGGAATTTTACCCAATCTAAGTCAGTCTGGAGACCCAATCAGAACTGGAATAAGGGTAAACAATCCAAAAAGTCCACTGCTGGTCCTAAGATAGCATGAAGGGGTGGCCCCCGATCTGGGACCGGATCTAGTAGGGGGCAGACTCTTTCTTTGCTCAGGCTTGGGCAAGAGATGTTCAGGATTCCTGAGCACTAGAAATAGTGATCCACGGTTATCATTTGGAATTCAAGGATTTTCTTCCAAGAGGGAGATTTAATCTTTCAAGATTATCTGCAAACCAGATAAAAAGAGAGGCGTTCTTACGCTGGGTAAAAGACCTTTCTACTATGGGGGTAAGTTCTACTCAAACCTATTTGTGGTTCCCAAAAAAGAGGGAACGTTCAGACCCATTTTAGATCTAAAGTGTCTAAACAAATTTCTAAGAGTTCCATCATTCAAGATGGAGACTCTGCGAACAATTTTACCAATGATCCAGGTGGGTCAATATATGACTACTGTGGATTTCTCCTGTTAAGTGTAGTCAGTCCACGGGTCATCATTACTTATGGGATATTAACTCCTCCCCAACAGGAAGTGCAAGAGGATCACCCAAGCAGAGCTGCTATATAGCTCCTCCCCTCTACGTCACACCCAGTCATTCTCTTGCACCCAACTAATAGATAGGATGTGTGAGAGGACTGTGGTGATTAAACTTAGTTTTTTATATCTTCAATCAAAAGTTTGTTATTTTAAACGACACCGGAGTGTGTTGTTTCCTTCTCAGGCAGAATTTGAAGAAGAATCTACCTGAGTTTTTGTATATGATCTTAGCGGACGTAACTACGATCCGTTTGCTGTTCTCGGCCATTCTGAGGAGTAAGGTAACTTCAGATCAGGGGACAGCGGGCAGGTTCACCTGCAAAGAGGTATGTTGCAGTATATTATTTTCTAAGGAATGGAATTGACTTTGAAAATACTGCTAATACCGATATAATGTAAGTACAGCCTTAAATGCAGTAGTAGCAACTGGTATCAGGCTGACATGTATATATGTTTTCACTTAAGTATTTCTGGGGAATGGCACTTCACTGGGAAAATACTGTATGCGTATAACTTTTAGCCTAACTTGCAGTGTGAGCGACTAGCAGCAGGCTTTTTAATGACATTTCATATATTAGATTTTAAACGTTTACTGGCATGTTAAATCGTTTAATTATCTGAGGTACTTGGTGAAAATTGTTTTGGGCTTTATTTTCCACATGGCTGTCGTTGTTTTAAATTAAAACAGTTTACTGAGCTTCCCTCACTGTTGTAGTGTGAGTGGGAGGGGCCTATTTTGGCGCTTTTACTACGCATCAGAAATTCAGTCACAGTCTGTCTTTTTCTCCCTGCATGATCCAGGACGTCTCCACTGAGCTCGGGGGTCTTCAAAACTAGTTTTGAGGGAGGTAATCACTCACAGCAGACCTGTGAGACTGTGCTTGACTGTGATAAAAACGCTTATATTGTCAATTGTTATACTTTTTTTTTCTGATATTAAGGGTTAATCATCCATTGCTAATGTGTGCAATCCTTTGCTAAATTTGGTTTATATAACTAATCCGGTTCATTTTTATTGAACTGTGTCAGTTTTTTGTGTGCTTCTTAAAGGCACAGTAACGATTTTTCATATTGCTTGTAAATTTAGTTGAAAAATATTTCCAAGCTTGCTAGTCTAATTGCTAGTTTGTTTAAACATGTCTGACACAGAGGAAACTCTTTGTGCAATATGTTCAAAAGCCAAGGTGGAGCCCAATAGAAATTTATGTACTAATTGCATTGATGCTACTTTAAATAAAAGTCAATCTGTACATGTTAAGCAACATTCACCAGACAACGAGGGGGAAGTTATGCCGACTAACTTGCCTCACGTGTCAGTACCTGCATCTCCCGCTCAGGAGGTGCGTGATATTGTAACGCCAAGTACATCAGGGCGGCCATTACAAATCACTTTACAAGACATGGCTAATGTTATGACTGAAGTTTTGTCTAAATTGCCAGAACTTAGAGGTAAACGAGATCACTCTGGGATGAGAACAGAGTATACTGATAATGCTAGGGCCATGTCTGATACTGCGTCACAATATGCAGAGCATGAGGACGGAGAGCTTCATTCTGCGGGTGACGGATCTGATCCAAATAAATTGGATTCAGACATTTCAAATTTTAAGTTTAAGCTGGAAAACCTCCGTGTATTGCTAGGGGAGGTGTTAGCGGCTCTGAATGATTGTAACACAGTTGCAATCCCAGAGAAAATGTGTAGGTTGGATAAATATTTTGCTGGTAACCGACGAGTACTGACGTTTTTCCTATACCTAAGAGACTTACTGAAATTATTACTAAGGAGTGGGACAGACCCGGTGTGCCGTTCTCACCCCCTCCTATATTCAGAAAAATGTTTCCAATAGACGCCACCACACGGGACTTATGGCAAACAGTCCCTAAGGTGGAGGGAGTAGTTTCTACTTTAGCTAAGCGTACCACTATCCCGGTGGAGGATAGCTGTGCCTTTTCAGATCCAATGGATAAAAAGTTAGAGGGTTACCTTAAGAAAATGTTTGTTCAACAAGGTTTTATATTACAACCCCTTGCATGCATTGCGCCTGTCACGGCTGCGGCAGCATTTTGGTTTGAGTCTCTGGAAGAGACCCTTGACTCAGCGACATTAGATGAAATTTCACTTAAGCTTAAAACCCTTAAGCTAGCTAATTCATTTATTTCTGATGCCGTAGTACATTTAACTAAACTTACGGCTAAGAATTCCGGATTCGCCATTCAGGCACGCAGAGCGCTGTGGCTAAAATCCTGGTCAGCTGATGTAACTTCTAAATCGAAACTACTTAATATACCTTTCAAGGGGCAGACTTTATTCGGGCCCGGTTTGAAAGAAATTATCGCTGATATTACGGGAGGTAAAGGCCATGCCCTGCCTCAAGACAGAGCCAAACCTAGGGCTAGACAGTCTAATTTTCGTGCCTTTCGTAATTTCAAGGCAGGAGCAGCTTCAACTTCCTCTGCTCCAAAACAGGAAGGAGCTGTTGCTCGCTACAGACAAGGCTGGAAACCTAACCAGGCCTGGAACAAGGGCAAGCAGGCCAGAAAGCCTGCTGCTGCCCCTAAGACAGCATGAAGCGAGGGCCCCCGATCCGGTAACGGATCTAGTGGGGGGCAGACTCTCTCTTCGCCCAGGCTTGGGCAAGAGATGTCCAGGATCCCTGGGCGTTGGAGATCATATCTCAGGGATATCTTCTGGACTTCAAAGCTTCTCCTCCACAAGGGAGATTTCACCTTTCAAGGTTGTCAACAAACCAGATAAAGAAAGAGGCGTTTCTACGCTGTGTACAAGACCTTTTACTAATGGGAGTGATCCATCCAGTTCCGCGGTCGGAACACGGACAAGGGTTTTACTCAAATCTGTTTGTGGTTCCCAAAAAAGAGGGAACCTTCAGACCAATATTGGATTTAAAGATCCTAAACAAATTCCTAAGAGTTCCATCATTCAAGATGGAAACTATTCGGACAATCTTACCCATGATCCAAAGAGGTGAGTACATGACCACAGTGGATTTAAAGGATGCTTACCTTCACATACCGATTCACAGAGAACATTACCGGTATCTAAGGTTTGCCTTCCTAGACGAGCATTACCAGTTTGTAGCTCTTCCTTTCGGGTTGGCTACGGCTCCAAGAATCTTTACAAAGGTTCTGGGCTCTCTTCTGGCGGTACTAAGACCGCAAGGAATTTTGGTAGCTCCGTACCTAGACGACATTCTGATACAAGCGTCAAGCTTTCAAACTGCCAAGTCTCATACAGAGTTAGTACTGGCATTTCTAAGATCACATGGGTGGAAAGTAAACGAGGAGAAGAGTTCTCTCTTACCACTCACAAGAGTTCCCTTCTTGGGGACTCTTACAGATTCTGTAGAAATTAAAATTTACCTGACAGAGGACAGGTTAACAAAGCTTCTAAATGCTTGCCGTGTCCTTCATTCCATTCAACACCCGTCAGTGGCTCAATGCATGGAGGTAATCGGCTTAATGGTAGCGGCAATGGACATAGTTCCTTTTGCACGCCTGCACCTCAGACCGCTGCAATTGTGCATGCTAAGTCAGTGGAATGGGGATTACTCAGATTTGTCCCCTACGCTGAATCTGGATCAGGAGACCAGTGATTCTCTTCTATGGTGGCTTTCTCGGCCACATCTGTCCAGGGGGATGCCCTTCAGAAGGCCAGACTGGACAATTGTAACTACAGACGCCAGCCTTCTAGGTTGGGGCGCTGTCTGGAATTCCCTGAAGGCTCAGGGATCATGGACTCAAGAGGAGAGTCTCCTTCCAATAAACATTCTGGAATTGAGAGCAGTTCTCAATGCCCTTCTGGCTTGGCCTCAGTTAGCAACTCTGAGGTTTATCAGGTTTCAGTCGGACAACATCACGACTGTGGCTTACATCAACCATCAGGGAGGGACAAGAAGTTCCTTAGCGATGATGGAAGTATCAAAGATAATTCGCTGGGCAGAGTCTCACTCTTGCCACCTGTCAGCGATCCACATCCCAGGAGTGGACAACTGGGAGGCGGATTTCCTAAGTCGCCAGACTTTTCATCCGGGGGAGTGGGAACTTCATCCGGAGGTCTTTGCCCAAATACTTCGTCGTTGGGGCAAACCAGATATGGATCTCATGGCGTCTCGCCGGAACGCCAAGCTTCCTCGTTACGGGTCCAGGTCCAGGGACCCGGGAGCGGTCCTGATAGATGCCTTGACAGCACCTTGGACCTTCAGGATGGCTTATGTGTTTCCACCCTTCCCGATGCTTCCTCGTTTGATTGCCAGGATCAAACAGGAGAAAGCATCAGTGATTCTAATAGCGCCTGCGTGGCCACGCAGGACCTGGTATGCAGATCTAGTGGACATGTCATCCTGTCCACCTTGGTCTCTGCCTCTGAGACAGGACCTTCTAATTCAGGGTCCTTTTAAACATCAAAATCTAATTTCTCTGAAGCTGACTGCATGGAAATTGAACGCTTAATTTTATCAAAGCGTGGATTTTCGGAGCCAGTAATTGATACCTTAATACAGGCTAGGAAACCTGTTACCAGGAAAATTTACCATAAAATATGGCGTAAATACTTACACTGGTGCGAATCCAAGGGTTACTCATGGAGTAAGGTTAGGATTCCTAGGATATTGTCTTTTCTACAAGAAGGTTTAGAAAAGGGTTTATCTGCTAGTTCGTTAAAGGGACAGATCTCAGCTCTGTCCATCCTTTTACACAAGCGTCTGTCAGAAGTTCCAGACGTTCAGGCTTTTTGTCAGGCTTTGGCCAGGATTAAGCCTGTGTTTAAATCTGTTGCTCCGCCGTGGAGCTTAAACTTAGTTCTTAACGTTTTACAGGGTGTTCCGTTTGAACCCCTTCACTCCATTGATATCAAGCTGTTATCTTGGAAAGTTCTGATTTTAATGGCTATTTCCTCGGCTCGTAGAGTCTCTGAATTATCAGCCTTACATTGTGATTCTCCGTATCTGATTTTTCATTCAGATAAGGTAGTTCTGCGTACTAAACCTGGGTTCTTACCTAAGGTAGTCACTAACAAGAATATCAATCAAGAGATTGTTGTTCCATCATTGTGTCCTAACCCTTCTTCAAAGAAGGAACGACTTCTGCACAATCGAGATGTAGTCCGTGCCCTGAAATTTTATTTACAGGCAACTAAAGATTTTCGACAAACTTCTTCCCTGTTTGTCGTTTATTCTGGACAGAGGAGAGGTCAAAAAGCATCTGCTACCTCTCTATCCTTTTGGCTTCGTAGCATAATACGCTTAGCCTATGAGACTGCTGGACAGCAACCTCCTGAAAGGATTACAGCTCATTCTACTAGAGCTGTGGCTTCCACTTGGGCCTTAAGAACGAGGCCTCTGTTGAACAGATTTGCAAGGCTGCAACTTGGTCTTCTCTTCATACTTTTTCCAAATTTTACAAATTTGACACTTTTGCTTCTTCGGAGGCTGTTTTTGGGAGAAAGGTTCTTCAGGCAGTGGTTCCTTCCGTATAGAGATCCTGCCTGTCCCTCCCGTCATCCGTGTACTTAGCTTTGGTATTGGTATCCCATAAGTAATGATGACCCGTGGACTGACTACACTTAACAGGAGAAAACATAATTTATGCTTACCTGATAAATTCCTTTCTCCTGTAGTGTAGTCAGTCCACGGCCCGCCCTGTTTTTTAAGGCAGGTCTAAATTTTTTAATTATACTCCAGTCACCACTGCACCCTATAGTTTCTCCTTTCTCGTTTGGTTCTTGGTCGAATGACTGGGTGTGACGTAGAGGGGAGGAGCTATATAGCAGCTCTGCTTGGGTGATCCTCTTGCACTTCCTGTTGGGGAGGAGTTAATATCCCATAAGTAATGATGACCCGTGGACTGACTACACTACAGGAGAAAGGAATTTATCAGGTAAGCATAAATTATGTTTTGTAGGATGCTTACCTTCATATTCCAATCCACAAGGATCATCATCGGTTTCTAAGGTTTGCCTTCTTGGACAAACATTATCAGTTTGTGGCTCTTCCTTTCGGGTTGGCCACGGCACCCAGAATCTTCACAAAGGTTCTAGGGTCTCTTTTAGCGGTTCTCAGACTGCGAGGAATAGCGGTGGCGCCTTATCTGGACGATATTCTGATTTAGGCGTCAACATATCATCTGACAAAGTCTCACACGGACACATTGTTGTCTTTTCTGAGAACTCACGGTTGGAAGGTGAACATAGAGAAGAGTTCACTTGTCCCACAGACAAGGGTTCCTTTCTTGGGAACTCTGATAGACTCGGTAACCATGAAAATATTTCTGACGGAGGTCAGAAAAACAAAGATTCTAAATACTTGCCGATCATTTCAGTCCATTCCTCTGCCATTAGTGGCTCAGTGTATGGAAGTAATTGGATTAATGGTAGCGGCAATGGACATTGTTCCGTTTGCTCGCTTTCATCTTAGACCACTGCAACTGTGCATGCTCGGACAGTGGAGTGGAGATTATGCGGATTTATCTCCTTAGATGAATCTGGATCAAGAGACCAGAAACTCTCTTCTTTGGTGGTTTTCGCCGGATCATCTGTCCCAAGGGACTTGTTTCCGCAGACCCTCGTGGGTGATAGTGACAACAGATGCCAGCCTTCTGGGCTGGGGTGTAGTCTGTAACTCCCTGAAGGCTCAGGGTGTTTGGACTCAACTGGAGTCTCTACGTCCAATCAATATCCTGGAACAGAGCAATATTCAATGCGCTTCAGGCATAGCCTCAGTTGGCTTCGGCCAAATTCATCAGATTCCATTCGGACAACATAACGACTGTGGCATATGTCAATCATCAGGGGGGAACAAGGAGTTCCTTAGCGATGATAGAGGTATCCAAGATAATCAGTTGGGCGGAGGCCCACTCTTGTCATCTGTCAGCGATCTACATCCCAGGAGTAGAGAACTAGGAGGCAGATTTTCTAAGTCGACAGACTTTTCATCCGGGGGAGTGGGAACTTCACCTGGAGGTATTTGCATCATTGATTCTCACATGGGGTAGACCGGAATTGGATTTGATGGCATCCCGACAGAATGCCAAACTTCCAAGATACGGATTCCGGTCAAGGGATCCTCAGGCCGAACTGATAGATGCCTTGGCAGTACCTTGGTCGTTCAGCCTAGCTTATGGGTTTCCGCCGTTTCCTCTCCTTGCTCGAATCAAACAGGAGAGGGCGTCAGTGATCCTGATGGCGCCTGCGTGGCCACGCAGGACTTGGTATGCGGATCTAGGGGACATGTCCTCTCTGCCACCGTAGAAACTTCCATTGAGACAGGACCTTCTCATTCAAGATCCTTTTCAACATCCAAATCTAATTTCTCTGCAGCTGATTGCTTGGAGATTGAACACTTGATTTTATCGAAGCGAGGATTCTCTGATTCAGTTATTAATACTTTGATACAGGCTAGAAAGCCTGTCACTAGAAAGATTTATCATAAGATATGGCGTAAATATCTTTATTGGTGTGAATCCAAGGGTTACTCATGGAGTAAGGTTAGAATTCCTAGGATTCTGTATTTTCTCCAAGAGGGATTGGAGAAAGGGTTATCTGCGAGTTCCTTAAAGGGACAAATTTCAGCTTTGTCGATTCTGTTTCACAAACGTTTGGCAAATATACCAGATGTTCAGTCTTTTTGTCAGGCTCTATCTAGAATTAAGGCTGTATTTAGACCAATTACTCCTACCTGAAGTTTGAATTTAGTTCTTAGAGTTCTGCAAGGGGTTCCGTTTGAACCCATGCATTCCATAGATATTAAACTGTTATCTTGGAAAGTTCTGTGTTTGGTTGCTATTTCTTCTGGTCGAAGAGTTTCTGAACTTTCAGCGTTACTGTGTGATTCGCCTAATCTCATTTTTCATTCTGATAAGGTGGTTTTACGTACCAAACCTGGATTTCTTCCTAAGGTTGTTTCAAATAAGAATATTAATCAGGAAATTGCTGTTCCTTCCTTGTGCCCTAACCCTTCTTCTAAGAAGGAGCATATGTTGCATAATTTGGACGTGGTCCCTGCCTTAAAGTTTTACTTACAGGCAACTTAGGATTTCCGTCAATCATCTTCTTTATTCATTGTTTATTCTGGAAAGCGTAGGGGTCAGAAAGCTACGGCTACCTCTCTTTCTTTTTGGCTGAGAAGTATCATCCGCCTGGCATATGAGACTGCTGGACAGCAGCCTCCTGTAAGAATTACGGCTCATTCTACTAGGGCTGTGGCTTCCACATGGGCTTTTAAAAATGATGCATCTGTGGAACAGATTTGTAAGGCTGCGACTTGGTCGTCCAATCACACTTTTTCGAAATTTTACAAATTTGATACTTTTGCTTCTTCTGAGGCCATCTTTGGGAGAAAGGTTCTTCAAGCAGTGGTGCCTTCCGTTTAGGTTCCTGACTTGTCCCTCCCTTTCATCCGTGTCCTATTGCTTTGGTATTGGTTTCCCACAAGTAAGGATGAAATCCGTGGACTCGTCATATCTTTGTAAAAGAAAAGTAAATTTATGCTTACCTGATAAATGACTTTCTTTTACGATATGACGAGTCCACGGCCCACCCTGTTATTTTAAGACAGGTTTATTTTATTTTTTGAAAACTTCAGTCACCTCTGCACCTTTTTAGCCTTTCCTTTTCTCTTCCTATAACCTTCGGCCGAATGACTGGAGGTGGAGGGGAAGGGAGGGGCTATATATACAGCTCTGCTGTGGTGCTCTTTGCCACTTCCTGTTAGCAGGAGGTTAATATCCCACAAGTAAGGATGAAATCCGTGGACTCGTCATATCGTAAAAGAAAGTAATTTATCAGTTAAGCATAAATTTCGTTTTCTAGCTAGTTCTGGCATAAGTTTATGGTCCTTGTGAAAGCCCCTCCTAGACTCCTCTGTTTACCTTCCCTGAAGGGGCAGAGATAGCAACCTAACTTTCCTGATATTGCTGATAAAATATTTTTTTAGAATGAAGAACTTTGTCATTCTATATGGGAGACTGCATAAAACAGCGTAAGTGACCATATTTTCCTTGACAAGCCCCCTTAGGACAAATATCTAAGCTAGTACAGTATTGGGTTTGGTTATATTTTCTCCTTTTTGTTTTAAAAACTTTTGCTTTTTTGTGTAATTAGGTTTAACTCCTTTTTTAAATATGAATGTACTATGACTTATTTTTATTCATAATAAATGTTCTTAAGTTTTTGCCTTTGTCTAATATTTAAACCATGTTACTAAATATACTAGTAATAACAGTATTATATCTTTTAGATTGATTTTTGCCAAATTGTTTTTTAAAATTTTTAATCTTTAGTCTGGGTTTCCTATATAATAATCTTAAAGTAGTGTCATAAGAGAGATCTTACTGTGGGTGACATCAAAGGGGATTTTAAAGGGACATTAAACACTTTGAGATGGTAATATAAAATGATAAATTGTATATATAAAACAGCTCTGCAATATACTATCATTATTTATTTTGTCCTCTTTGCCTGTAATTCCATTCTGAAATTGTGAGCTTTTCAGTTCCTGTTAGAAATGGAAGTGCAGAACACTGTTAAATCCAGCACAACCATTGGCTGCTCACTCTAGTGACCTATTTATAACTGTCTCTAATTGGCCACAACAGAGAAGGTAACACAGGTTACAACATGGCAGCTCCCAGTGTTTTATAGACACTAAAATTTTACACTTATTTTGTCACTTTTTAAACAACTAATGAAACTTTAAAAAATACATCTACATGTTACTCATGGACTAATCTTTTCTTTGAATGTATCATTCTATCTAGCATGTATTTAGTGTTTAATGTCCCTTTAAGCATTTTTCTAGGACTAGTACAGACAAGAGTGTTTTTCTTAACCCTTGCACTTACTGTACTATGCCAAAGGCTTGCCTAGAGTGACTGGACTGTGACAAACTGGTTAACCCCTTAAGGACCAGCAACGTACCCTGTCTTTCTCTGGGGACAATGCTATTTCCGTTAACTAGTAGGGAGAAGGGTGGGTATAATATAAGAAATAAGAACGTCAGTCATGAAGGGGTTAAGGTGTAAAGTGTTGATTAACCTTTTTTGGCAAACTGTTGACTTGCAGGGTTGGTTAACCCTGTACTTCAGTGCCTGCACACGTTTGTCTCATTATCTGCTTTCTAGTTTAGCTAGCTCCCAATAGTGCATTGCTACTCCTTCAGTAAAGGATACCAAGAGAATGAAGCAAATCCGATAATATAAATAAACTGGAGAGTTGTTTAAAAATGTATGTTCTATCTAAATAATGAAAGAAAAATGTTATGTTTCATGTTGCGGAATCAAGAATGTTTACGTGCTATAAAACAGAGACACAACTCCAAAAAGAAAAGGCCCTAATGTGTTACAGTATTTTATTATTGCACTATTGCTTGAATATAACTGTGTTCAGCACTTAGTGGTTCAACACCTAGTTAAAGTCAGCTCCAGCAATGCCCTACTGGGAGCTAGCTGCACCCAGCAGGTGTGCAAATGACGAGAAGCATGTGTGTAGCCACCAATCACCAGCCAGCTCCCCTATGCTTTTCAACAAGGTATAACAAGAGAAGTCAATTTTTTAATAGTAATAAATTGAAACTTCTCTTGAATTCCATGCTCTGTCTGAACTGGAGTGGAAATAGAGGGCATATGTATATATATATATATATATATGGATAGATAGATTGAATAGATAGACAGATAGATTAGATAGATATATAATGCTCTTAAAGAAATACTATGATAAACATGTTGCTTAATTAAATTGACAGTCAATCATAGAATTGTTATTGTTTTAAAAGATAGATAATCCCTTTATTACTCATTCCCCAGTTTTGCATAACCAACACAGTTATATTAATGTACTTTTTACCTTTGAGATTACCTTATATCTAGGAACCTTCTTCCAGCCCCCTGATCACATGACTGTGACTGTTTACTATCTATTGTCTTAAATTTAGCATTGTATTGTGCTAGATCTTAAATAACTTTCTGTGCCTGAACACAGTGTTATCTATATAGCCCACGTGTACTTTCTGTCTCTTTGTGTTGAAAAGAGATTTAAAAAGCATGTGATAAGAGGCAGCCCTCAAAGGCTTAGAAATTAGCATATGAGCCTACCTATATTTAGTTTAAACTAAGAATACCAAGAGAAAAAAGCAAATTTGATGATAAAAGTAAATTGGAAAGTCAATTAAAATTAAAAGTCCTATCTGAATAATGAAAGTTTAATTTATACTTGACTGTCCCTTTAATGAGATTAAAATGTTAAGAATGTAAGACAGATAATGATAATTATGTGGTTTTGTTTTTTTTTGTTTTTTTTTAGGAAGCTTTTCTCAGTTTGTGACAACATGTGGAAATATCCACAAAAGAAATTTGGGGTTTTGGATATGGATTGGAAGCAAAAAGAGACATAATGTTGCTTGTAACTGGGTAATTGACGTGTGTTTATAAATATTTTTTTTGAAAACTTACAAAACAATAGCCTGTGTGTGGAATACCTATATATCCTTTCTTGTAGGTAACTCTGGTGATGGATGGAACTACTCCACAATTTGAAGAACTTCTTACATTTATTAGTTAATTTTCTTTGGTTACCTAATGGCTTTGTCCTTTATGTTTAATGTGGGGAATCATGGCATACAGGAAGATTTTGATTTGGCCGTGAACTGAACAGTATTCACCAAATGCAATTTGTACAGTTTTCAGAACTGTACAGAATTGGTCCTTTCGTCATCATGATTACATATGGCATGCAACTATCTACTTCCTTTTGATAACTTGGAAGAATTACAATAAAAAATGAATGGTGGGAATGTGTGTGATGGAGGCGATATCGATGGGATTCTACCAGCAGTACAAGTTCCAATTGGTTGGCATCGGCAAGTTGATCAGAATGGTGTCCTTTACATTAGGTAAGTGTTTTCACTAATTTGAAATTATTAATGAGGGATTTTATATTTTTAAAACAATGCGTTCTGGAGTTAAAGGGACATAAAACTATATTATTTGTTTCCCCTTAATGTGTTCCAAGTGACTTGTTATACTTACTGCAGAGTATTAAAGGACCATTCAACTTGATATTTCAACAATGTATAAAATGTTTCATTTTTGCAAGTAAAATATTCATTATTTTGCAGCCTTTTGCTGTTAAATACATCTAACAAGTGTGTTTGTAAAGGCATTTTTTTTTACTCCTCCAGTATTGGTATATATAATCTCCTTATAGCTTAGATATGTGCAATTGGCCTGCCCATTTATTACCAAAAGAAGGATTCATATTGGAATACCTAAGTAATTTTGCAAAAAGCTCTAGAGCTTCCCAGGCTATGTTTAAAGTATATTAAACTTCAAATGAGATATAATAATAATTATATTATATAATATTGCTTACATTTGGCTGCCCACTATATCATGTGACAGCTATCAGCCTTTTACAGTCTCTTTTCTATGTATACACTGTGAACTCTTGTACATGCTCAATAGAAGCTGATGCCTCATAAACTTATCTATTTGAAACACATGAACTAATGCCTTCTAGTTGTAAAAATGCATTCAAATTAGAGGCAGTTTTCAAGGTCTAAGAAATTGGCATATGAACCTCCTAGGTTTAGCTTTTAGTTAAGAATTCCAAGAGGAGAAAGCAAAATTGGTGATGAACGTTAATTGGAATGTTGTTAAAATTACATGCCCTATTTAAATCATGAACGTTTTTTTGGACTTGACTGTCCCTTTAATGTTCTCCTTTCTTGGCCATATGCTTGACTGAGGTGTACAGGAAAATGGGAGGGATTAAAAGCTCTTAGTATGTTGGGTATTTTTTGTCTCCTCCTAGTGGACTGCAGTTTAATCTCACATATGTGATGGCTCGTTGACTTTCACCACCATGAAAGAAATGAATTTATCAGGTAAACATACATTTTTCTTTCTTATTGCTTTAATTAAAGTGAAAGTCAACCCTAGTGTTCCTGAAATGCTAGGATTGACTATTAAAACAAATAAAGGGGACTTTCATTCATGAAGTATAACATCATGCCGAAAGCGCCTTTATTTGTTTCAAGCGAACGCTGCTCTGGGCGACAAAGGTAGCAGATCGCTGTTTTGCTAGAGAGTTGACGTTTTCACCTCTTTGCCATTAGCCGTGCAGTAAATCCCGCTTGGCACTTTTGGGAGACTGATATCATGCATGAAAGCGTCACCTCTTAGCAAAGCAGCAATCTGCTGTGGGCTGCCTTAGCAACTCAGAGCTGTGATCGCTTGAAACAAATAAAGGAGCTTTCTGCATGAAGTATGTTATATTTCATGAATAAAAGTCCCCTTTATATGTTTCTATAGTCAATTCTAGTGTTTCAAAAATGCTAGGATTGTCTTTCACTTTAAGCTTTGGTACTTACCTACCATTGGTGCCTGCATATCTTTTACTACAATAAAGTAGTAGTGGGTACTTGTATTATAGGTTACAAAATGTCACTAGACTTCATTGTAACACAAAGTCTTAATTTTCTATAAGAGTGGTCAACAAAGGGACATTAAACAGTATAGAAATAATAGAATCTTACCTATGATGTGTTCAATGCAAAGATTAGCCTGAGAATAATAAGCAGATGAATTTAAAACATTTGTTTTCTCCACAGAGCATGTTGCCAGCCGGATGGCATTCTGAAAATAGCTGGGTGGGAGGCAGTGTTATATTTTATAGTGTTATAACCTTATATTATAAAACATTGATTTAGTATGTAGATTATTGTGATTTGGTGGTTAATTGTTGATATTTTAAAAATAAATTGTTGTTTTGACTTTAATGTCCATTTAAACAGATTTACACTTTGTATCTCTTCAGGGACATAGTTGGTATCCAAAATTCATTTATTTTTTACAACAGTGTTGTGCAGAATGTACACATTTAATAAGCTTTGTTAAACTCATCTTTCTAAATGTAGTGCTTCCCTATATTTTTGTCCCCCAAAACAGCCTCTGCTTTACTCTTCAGAGCATGCCTATATGCTGGTTTTGTTTTTTTAAACCTGTGTCATAGGGTTGCTGTCTAATCATAACCCTCTCGATCACATCATTCATCTTTCCCCTCCCCTTTCTCCAACATTGGTGTGTCCGGTCCACGGCGTCATCCTTGTGGGATATCTCTTCCCCAACAGGAAATGGCAAAGAGTCCCAGCAAAGCTGGCCATATAGTCCCTCCTAGGCTCCGCCCACCCCAGTCATTCTCTTTGCCGTTGCACAGGCAACATCTCCACGGAGATGGTTAAGAGTTTTTTGGTGTTTAAATGTAGTTTTTATTCTTCTATCAAGTGTTTGTTATTTTAAAATAGTGCTGGTATGTACTATTTACTCTGAAACAGAAAAGGATGAAGATTTCTGTTTGTGAGAGGAAGATGATTTTAGCAGACAGTAACTAAAATCGATTGCTGTTTCCAAATAGGACTGTTGAGATGAAGTAACTTCAGTTGGGGGAAACAGCAGACTTTTCTGCTTAAGGTATGACTAGCCATATTTCTAACAAGACCATGTAATGCTGGAAGGCTGTCATTTTCCCCTCATGGGGACCGGTAAGCCATTTTCTTAGTCAAACAAACAGAATAAAGGGCTTAATATGGGCTATAAAACTGGTAGACACTTTTATGGGCTAAATCGATTGCTTTATTTGGGCATTTTATTCATGTTTTTGCTGATATTTCACATTTATAAACTTGGAACGTTTTTTAAACGGCAGGCACTATGTTAGACACCTTTTCCAGTCAGGGGGCCTTCCTAGTTGTAGGCAGAGCCTCATTTTCGCGCCATTACTGCGCAGTTGTTTTTTGAGAGCAGGACATGCAGATGCATGTGTGAGGATCTGAAAGTTGCTGGAAAAGATTCTAGAAGGCGTCACTTGGTATCGTATTCCCCTCTGGGCTTGGTTGGGTCTCAGCAAAGGCTATAGCTGGGACTGTATAGGGGTTAAATTTGTAAACGGCTCCGGTTCCGTTATTTTAAGGGTTAAAGCTCTGAAATTTGGTGTGCAATACTCTAAATGCTTTAAGTCACTGTTGTGAAATTTTGGTAATTTTTGAACAATTCCTTCAGCAAAGGCCAGATTCATAAGGTTCCACTCAGACAACATGACGACCGTTGCGTATATCAGTCATCAGGGGGGAACAAGGAGTTCCCTGGCGATGAAAGAAGTGACCAAAATAATTCAATGGGCGGAGGATCACTCCTGCCACCTGTCTGCGATCCACATCCTAGGTGTGGAAAACTGGGAGGCGGATTTTCTGAGTCGTCAGACATTCCATCCGGGGGAGTGGGAACTCCATCCGGAGATCTTTGCCCAAATAACTCAATTATGGGGCATTCCAGACATGGATCTGATGGCGTCTCGTCAGAACTTCAAGGTTCCTTGCTACGGGTCCAGATCCAGGGATCCCAAGGCGACTCTAGTAGATGCACTAGTAGCACCTTGGACCTTCAACCTAGCTTATGTATTTCCACCGTTTCCTCTCATTCCCAGGCTGGTAGCCAGGATCAATCAGGAGAGGGCCTCGGTGATCTTGATAGCTCCTGCGTGGCCACGCAGGACTTGGTATGCAGACCTGGTGAATATGTCATCGGTTCCACCATGGAAGCTACCTTTGAGACAGGACCTTCTTGTTCAGGGTCCATTCGAACATCCAAATCTGGTATCCCTCCATCTGACGGCTCGGAGATTGAACGCTTGATTCTATCAAAGCGTGGGTTTTCAGATTCTGTGATAGATACTCTGGTTCAGGCCAGAAAACCGGTAACTAGAAAGATTTACCATAAAAAATGGAAAAGATATATCTGTTGGTGTGAATCCAAAGGATTCCCATGGAATAAGATAAGAATCCTAAGATTCTCTCCTTTCTACAAGAAGGTTTGGAGAAAGGATTATCTGCAAGTTCTCTAAAGGGACAGATCTCTGCTTTATCTGTCTTACTACACAAAAGACTGGCAGCTGTGCCAGATGTTCAAGCATTTGTTCTGGCTCTGGTTAGGATCAAGCCTGTTTACAGACCTTTAACTCCTCCCTGGAGTCTAAATCTAGTTCTTTCAGTTCTTCAAGGGGTTCCGTTTGAACCTTTACATTCCATAGATATTAAGTTACTATCTTGGAAAGTTTTGTTTTTGGTTGCAATTTCTTCTGCTAGAAGAGTTTCAGAGTTATCTGCTCTGCAGTGTTCTCCGCCCTATCTGGTGTTCCATGCAGATAAGGTGGTTTTGCGTACTAAGCCTGGTTTTCTTCCAAAGGTTGTTTCTAACAAAAATATTAACCAGGAGATAGTTGTACCTTCTTTATGTCCGAATCCAGTTTCAAAGAAGGAACGTTTGTTACACAATTTGGACATAGTCCGTGCTCTAAAATTCTATTTAGAGGCTACAAAAGATTTCAGACAAACATCTTCTTTGTTTGTTGTTTATTCTGGTAAAAGGAGAGGTCAAAAAGCGACTTCTACCTCTCTTTCCTTTTGGCTTAAAAGCATCATCCGATTGGCTTATGAGACTGCCGGACGGCAGCCTCCTGAAAGAATCACAGCTCACTCCACTAGGGCTGTGGCTTCCACATGGGCCTTCAAGAACGAGGCTTCTGTTGACCAGATATGTAAGGCAGCGACTTGGTCTTCACTGCACACTTTTGCCAAATTTTACAAATTTGATACTTTTGCTTCTTCGGAGGCTATTTTTGGGAGAGAGGTTTTGCAAGCCGTGGTGCCTTCCGTTTAGGTAACCTGATTTGCTCCCTCCCTTCATCCGTGTCCTAAAGCTTTGGTATTGGTTCCCACAAGTAAGGATGACGCCGTGGACCGGACACACCAATGTTGGAGAAAACAGAATTTATGCTTACCTGATAAATTACTTTCTCCAACGGTGTATCCGGTCCACGGCCCGCCCTGGTTTTTTTAATCAGGTCTGATGAATTATTTTCTCTAACTACTGTCACCACGGTATCATATGGTTTCTCCTATATATTTCCTCCCGTCCGTCGGTCGAATGACTTGGGTGGGCGGAGCCTAGGAGGGACTATATGGCCAGCTTTGCTGGGACTCTTTGCCATTTCCTGTTGGGGAAGAGATATCCCACAAGTAAGGATGACGCCGTGGACCGGACACACCGTTGGAGAAAGTAATTTATCAGGTAAGCATAAATTCTGTTTTTAATGTGCTCACAATGATCCATTTAACTGCTGGACTGTATTAAATTGTTTACTAGTAGATACTTTATTTTGTCACTTAAAATAACTGCTTTTGCCTGCTGTATCACCAACTTTATTGAATATTTCAATACTTAAAGGGATATGAAACTGTGCTACCTTAGTAAAAACAAATAGGTTAAATTAAAGGAAACACAATGTGTAAGAAAAACAGCAAACAAATTACTTTCTTGCAAAATGACCACTTCTCAGTGTAGCTTCTTCCCTCAGGAAGATAAGCGCTGTAGTTAAAGGGATATGAAACCCACATTTTTTTCTTCAGATAGAGCATGCAATTTTAAAGGGACACAAAACCCAATTTCTTTCATGTAATTGTCAAGAGTCCATGAGCTAGTGACTTATGGGATATACATTCCTACCAGGAGGGGGCAAAGTTTCCCAAACCTCAAAATGCCTATAAATACACCTCCCACCTCACTCATACCTTAGTTTTACAAACGTTGCCTCCTTGTGAAGATGGTGAAGCAAGTTGTGCTTGATTTTCTTCTGTGATAGGCGCTTATTGAAGCATATTGAAGCCCAGTTCCTCTCAAAGTACAGTGTTTGTCTGAGGGATGTAAAGGAAGTATTGCCCAACAATGCCAATTTTTCACCTGTGGGAAATCTATTCTAAGGCTCTTTGTAATCGGTCGCAGAGATTCATCTCTTCCTCCCTTTGCAGATTGACATTATACTCTACCATTACCTCTGCTGATATGTTTCAGTACTGGTTTGGCTGTCTGCTATATGTGGATGGGTGTCTTCTGGTAAGTAATTATCATTTTTTAAGACACTCTCAGCTATGTTTGGCACTTTATCTTATAAAGTTTTAAATGTTTATTGTATATATTTGCCATGAGTCAGGTCTATGTATTTCTCTTTGCAGTCTAAACACTTTCAGCTTGGGAATTATATTTATGGGAGTTTTTAGACTTACCTGGGAACCTGGGATTCCAGTTAATTATAACTTGAAGTCTGGTTTTTTTTTTTTTTTTCCCAAAAGTTTTGCGGGCTCAGGCTCGCGATGACATAGAATGTTACCTTTTTTGGCGCAAATATTTTTGGCGCAAAGTCGCGTCTGCTGTGACGCGAGTCACGTCATTTCTAGTGACTTTCTTGTTGCGAGGTTTTTTTTGGCACAAAGTCACGCCTTTTATGTAGCGAGTCAGGTCATTTAGCTTTTGTTTAAATTTGTTATACAAGTCTCTCCCTCTTTTTGCTCTCTGCTCTCATTTGATCTTAGATGGCTAGGTTGCTTGCTTTTAATTTTATTTTTGTATACATTTTTTATCATAAGCATTCTTTCCCATTCCTGAAACTGCTATTTGAGGAAATTGGATATTTTGTTTAAATGTTGTTTTTTCTTTTTTGTTATATTTTGCAAGATGTCTGACTGATCCTGCCTCTGATGTTACTGTAGGAACTAAGCTGCTTGAACACAATTCTACCAAAGCTAAGTGTGTATGTTGTAAATTAGCTGATATTACTTCTTCAGCTCAAATATGTGGCACTTGTTGTGAAAAGCTTTTACATGCTGATAATGTTTCTATAAGTACAAATACATCTATTGTTAAACCTTCACAGTCTAATGTTCATGATATTCCTGTAAATATCAAAGATTATATTGCTGCAGCCATAGAGAAGGCTATGACTGCTATTCCGCCTTCAAATAAATGTAAAAGGTCTCTCCTCATAAATCTGATGAAGTCTGTATTGATCGTCAGCATACTGTAGTATCTTCTGCTGATGAGGATTTCTCTGGCTCAGATGATCCTACTTCAGAGTCTGAAATTGATAAATCAACTTTTCTTTTTAATATTGAATATATTTGTTCTTTATTAAAGGAAGTATTGTTTACTTTTGGTATTGAGGAATCTAGTCCTCTTGATAACAAGAATAGCAAACTTTTGAATTCTGTTATTAAAACTTCTGAGGTTACTCCTGAAGTTTTTTCTATTCCAGATGCTATCTCTCATATGATTACTAAGGTATGGTCTAAACTTGGTGCTTCTTTTAACCCTTCTTCTAGGTTTAAAATGTTATATCCTTTATCTGTGGCTAATTTAGAGTTTTGGGAAAAAGTCCCTAAGGTTGATGGGGCTATTTCTACTTTGTCTAAACGTACTACTACTATTATTCCTATGGAAGATAGTACTTCTTTTAAGGATCCTTTAGATAGGAAGATTGGATCTTATCTTAGAAAAGCATACTTACATACTGGCTATATTCTTAGACCTTGTAAAAGTAAAAAGCAGCACCAAACTGTGGCTATTTCAATAGCTTTTAATCAGAGACATCATAAGAAAACAAACAATGTTTCGGTCAGTAGCTGACCTTAATCATGTTTCATACACATATGCTCAAACCCACTCTTTATATAGCCACAAGAGGCAGAGTTTCTACTACCTGTGTAGGTGTTGTACTTTTTATTAACCCCTTCTATATAGATCAGGATACATTTCTCCATACTCCCTCTAGTGGTTAAGCACATCTCATCTTTCAATCTATATTAACCTGAAAAACACAATTTCTTTCATGTAATTAGCAAGAGTCCATGAGCTAGTGACGTATGGGATATACATTCCTACCAGGAAGGGCAAAGTTTCCCAAACCTCAAAATGCCTATAAATACACCCCTCACCACACCCACAAATCAGTTTTACAAACTTTGCCTCCCGTGGAGGTGGTAAAGTAAGTTTGTGCTAGATTCTTCGTTGATATGCGCTTCACAGCAGGCTGGAGCCCGGTTTTCCTCTGTGTGCAGTGAATGTCAGAGGGATGTGAAGAGAGTATTGCCTATTTGAATTCAATGATCTCCTTCTACGGGATCTATTTCATAGGTTCTCTGTTATCGGTCGTAGAGATTCATCTCTTACCTCCCTTTTCAGATCGACGCTATACTCTTATATATACCATTACCTCTACTGATTCTCGTTTCAGTATTTTTTGTGACACTCTAAGCTATGGTTGGGCACTTTTATATAAAGTTCTAAATATATGTGTTTAAACATTTATTTGCCTTGATTCAGGATGTTCGATATTCTTTTTTTCAGACAGTCAGTTTCATTATTTGGGATAATGCATATGAATAATAATTTTTCTTACCTTAAAATTTGACTTTTTTTCCTGTGGGCTGTTAGGCTCGCGGGGGCTGAAAATGCTTAATTTTATTGCGTCATTCTTGGCGCTGACTTTTTGGCGCAAACATTTTCTTTGTCATTTCCGGCGTCATACTTGTCGCCGGAAGTTGCGTCATTTTTTTGACGTTTTTGCGCCAAAAATGTCGGCGTCGCCGGATGTGGCGTCATTTTTGGCGCCAAGAGCATTTAGGCGCCAAATAATGTGGGCGTCTTTTTTGGCGCTAAAAAATATGGGCGTCATTATTGTCTCCACATTATTTAAGTCTCGTTGTTTATTTGCTTCTGGTTGCTAGAAGCTTGTTCATTGGCATTTTTTCCCATTCCTGAAACTGTCATTTAAGGAATTTGATCAATTTTGCTTTATATGTTGTTTTTTCTATTACATATTGCAAGATGTCTCAGATTGACCCTGAATCAGAAGCTACTTCTGGAAAATCACTGCCTGATGCTGGATCTACCAAAGTTAAGTGTATTTGTTGTAAACTTGTGGTAACTGTCCCTCCGGCTGTTGTTTGTGATGAATGTCATGATAAACTTGGTAATGCAGATAATATTTCCTTTTAATAATGTTCCATTACCTGTTGCTGTTCCATCAACATCTAATACTCAGGGTGTTCCTGTTAACATAAGAGATTTTGTTTCTAAATCTATTAGGAAGGCTATGTCTGTTATTCCTCCTTCCAGTAAACGTAAAAGGTCTTTTAAAACTTCTCATTTTCCAGATGAATTTTTAAATGAACATCATCATTCTGATTCCGTTTCTGATGATGATTTTTCTGGTTCAGAGGATTCTATTTTAGAGATTGACACAGATAAATCTTCATATTTATTTAAAATGGAATTTATTTGTTCTTTACTTAAAGAAGTCTTAATTGCATTAGAATTAGAGGAATCTGGTCCTCTTGATACTAAATCGAAACGTTTAAATACGGTTTTCAAACCTCCTGTAGTTATTCCGGAGGTTTTTCCCGTCCCTGATGCTATTTCTGAAGTAATTTCCAGGGAATGGAATAATCTGGGTAATTCATTTAGCAGAATCTCATACGAATCGACTTGTATCATTTCTTCAAGAGCATGGTTGGAGGATCAATTTACCAAAGAGTTTGTTGATTCCTCAGACAAGGGTAACCTTTTTAGGTTTCCAGATAGATTCAGTGTCCATGACTCTGTCGTTGACGGACAAGAGACGTCTGAAATTGGTTTCAGCTTGTCGAAACCTTCAGTCTCAATCATTCCCTTCGGTAGCCTTATGCATGGAAATTCTAGGTCTTATGACTGCTGCATCGGACGCGATCCCCTTTGCTCGTTTTCACATGCAACCTCTTCAGCTCTGTATGCTGAACCAGTGGTGCAGGGATTATACAAAGATATCATAATTAATATCTTTAAAACCGAATGTACGACACTCTCTGACGTGGTGGACAGACCACCATCGTTTAGTTCAGGGGGCTTCTTTTGTTCTTACGACCTGGACTGTGATCTCAACAGATGCAAGTCTGACAGGTTGGGGAGCTGTATGGGGGTCTCTGACAGCGCAGGGGGTTTGGGAATCTTAGGAGGCGAGATTACCAATGAACATTTTGGAACTCCGTGCGATTTTCAGAGCTCTTCAGTCGTGGCCTCTTCTAAAGAGAGAGTCGTTCATTTGTTTTCAGACGGACAATGTCACAACCGTGGCATATGTCAATCATCAAGGAGGGACTCTGGCTATGAAAGAAGTATCTTGAATACTTGTATGGGCGGAATCCAGCTCCTGTCTAATTTCTGCGGTTCACATCCCAGGTATAGACCATTGGGAAGCGGATTATCTCAGTCGCCAAACATTACATCCGGGCGAATGGTCTCTTCACCCAGAGGTATTTCTTCAGATTGTTCAAATCTGGGGACTTCCAGAAATAGATCTGATGGCTTCTCATCTAAACAAGAAACTTCCCAGGTATCTGTCCAGATCCAGGGATCCTCAGGCGGAAGCAGTGGATGCATTGTCACTTCTTTGGAAGTATCATCCTGCCTATATCTTTCCGCCTCTAGTTCTTCTTCCAAGAGTGATTTCCAAGATTCTAAAGGAGCGTTCGTTTGTTCTGCTGGTGGCTCCAGCATGGCCTCACAGGTTTTGGTATGCGGATCTTGTTCGGATGGCTACTTGCCAACCGTGGACTCTTCCGTTAAGACCAGACCTTCTATCGCAAGGTCCTTTTTTCCATCAGGATCTCAAATCCTTAAATTTGAAGGTATGGAGATTGAACGCTTGATTCTCAGTCATAGAGGTTTCTCTGACTCCGTAATTAATACTATGTTACTGGCTCGTAAATCTGTGTCTAGGAAGATATATTATCTAGTCTGGAAGACTTACATTTCTTGGTGTTCTTCTCATCATTTTTCTTGGCATTCTTTTAGAATTCCTAGAATTTTACAGTTTCTTCAGGATGGTCTGGATAAAGGTTTGTCTGCAAGTTCTTTGAAAGGACAAATTTCTGCTCTTTCTGTGCTGTTTCACAGAAAGATTGCTAATCTTCCTGATATTCATTGTTTTGTACAAGCTTTGGTTCGTATAAAACCTGTCATTAAGTCAATTTCTCCTCCTTGGAGTTTGAATTTGGTTCTGGGGGCTCTTCAAGCTCCTCCGTTTGAACCTATGCATTCGCTGGATATTAAATTACTTTCTTGGAAAGTTTTGTTTCTTTTGGCCATCTCTTCTGCTAGAAGAGTTTCTGAATTATCTGCTCTTTCTTGTGAGTCTCCTTTTCTGATTTTTCATCAGGATAAGGCGGTTTTGCAAACGTCATTTAAATTTTTACCTAAGGTTGTGAATTCTAACAACATTAGTAGAGAAATTGTGGTTCCTTCATTGTGTCCTAATCCTAAGAACTCTAAGGAAAGATTGTTGCATTCTTTGGATGTAGTTAGAGCTTTGAAATATTATGTTGAAGCTACTAAAGATTTCTGAAAGACTTCTAGTCTATTTGTTATCTTTTCCGGTTCCAGGAAAGGCCAGAAGGCTTCTGCCATTTCTTTGGCATCTTGGTTAAAGTCTTTGATTCATCATGCTTATGTTGAGTCGGGTAAAACTCCGCCTCAAAGGATTACAGCTCATTCTACTAGGTCAGTTTCTACTTCCTGGGCGTTTAGAATGAAGCTTCGGTTGATCAGATTTGCAAAGCAGCAACTTGGTCTTCTTTGCATACTTTTACTAAATTCTACCATTTTGATGTGTTTTCTTCTTCTGAAGCAGTTTTTGGTAGAAAAGTACTTCAGGCAGCTGTTTCAGTTTGATTCTTCTGCTTATATTTTCAGTTTTTTTCATTATAAAATTGAAACTTTATTTTAGGGTGTGGATGTTTTTTTCAGCGGAATTGGCTGTCTTTATTTTTATCCCTCCCTCTCTAGTGACTCTTGCGTGGAAGTTCCACATCTTGGGTATTCATTATCCCATACGTCACTAGCTCATGGACTCTTGCTAATTACATGAAAGAAAACATAATTTATGTAAGAACTTACCTGATAAATTCATTTCTTTCATATTAGCAAGAGTCCATGAGGCCCACCCTTTTTGTGGTGGTTATGATTTTTTTTTATAAAGCACAATTATTCCAATTCCTTATTTTTTATGATTTCGCACTTTTTTCTTATCACCCCACTTCTTGGCTATTCGTTAAACTGATTTGTGGGTGTGGTGAGGGGTGTATTTATAGGTATTTTGAGGTTTGGGAAACTTTGCCCCTCCTGGTAGGAATGTATATCCCATACGTCACTAGCTCATGGACTCTTGCTAATATGAAAGAAATTAATTTATTAGGTAAGTTCTTACATAAATTATGTTATACATCAATATTAAAATAAATAGTAGTTCAAAAGGTTACAGTTCAAGAAAATTACAGTACAAGAAATTTACCTCCTTATATTTACAACAATATTCAATTTACAATATTTCAAAAACAGTATCTATCTCTATTTAACCGGACCTACTTACAAAGTAATCCAGACCACAGAGAATGACACGCAACAGGAACAAACGGAACTGACGGTAAACATTTCAAAGTATACTTTAACTGACACGGAGAAGCAAGTTATTAACAAGGGGTTATCTTTTTGTCCATTACCTAGATGTGACTTTTTTCTACTGCAGAGGGACTTTTTATTCCGCAACATCAAATTAAAGACTTAATTTGGACACCTTCAGTCACTACAGGGGGTAAACCCAAGGCTAGAGGCCAACATACAGAGTGACACTAATGTATTATCACTGAAGAGTTTGAATCTTAGGGTCAAAAGTAGCTTTAATCCACAAATATGTAACAATAGTGTTGAAACATTTATGCAACTTGTTTTAAGGGATATTGATATATTAAAACATAAGAATAGAGTCCCATATAGAGGTAATGCATTTTTGCAAGGTAATTTTACTATAATAGAGAATAAGGCTTTGCTGGATTTGAAAAATAACAGTGATATTATTTGCAAGCCAGCGGATAAGGGCGGAGCTACCGTCCTCTTAGATAAGGGATACTATATACAAGAAATTAAAGGTCAACTATATGATGAGGAAATATACAAACCATTAGATAGAGATCCTACTTTTGAGGTGAAGCGTGAGCTTGTGAAGTGTATTGATAAGGCAATGTGTAATGGCTTGATAAGAGAGAGAGAACAAAAAAAATTTATTAAAAGAGAAATTTGTTACACCGGTGTTTTACAAATTGCCTAAAATACACAAAAAATAGGGAGACTCCTCCTGGCCGCCCCATTGTAGCCAGTACAAATTCAATTATGTACCTTGATAAATTACTTAGGCCTCTTGCTATGGAATCAATGTCATATATTAAAGATACAGGAGATTTTCTTATCAAATTGGAAGAACTAGGTATGGAGAGTGAGGAATTTATTCTCTATACCCTTGATGTCAACAGCATATATAAGTCAGTTACCCACGATAGTGGTTTAGGTGTTGTGAGACATGCTGTTGACACCAAGGGTATGCTATCTATTACTCAATGTGAATTTATTTTGGAATTGCTACAGCTTATTCTCTATTGTAATTATTTCCTCTTTCAGGACCAGTTCTTTATACAATGCCAAGGTACAGCTATGGGGTCGAATGTCGCCCCCACATATGCCAACATCTTTATGAGTGTATAAGAGGAGAAATTTGTATACAATAATAAATTGTTTCTACAGTATGGATTATGCTGGTTTAGATATATAGATGATGTATTTGGCATATGGGGGGGCAACATCGACTCCCTACAAGAGTTTGTGGCTGACCTTAATATATCCACAAGGCATATCAAATTTAAATTGACATATAGTGAGGAGTTAGTGGCATTCTTGGACACCAATGTGATTAAGAATGGGAGGGCATTGAAAGTGGATATATACAGAAAGGAGAGTGATAGAAATAGTCTCCTAAGATATGAAAGTGCACATCCCTTCCCCCTTATCAATAGTCTCCCTAGGAGCCAACTACTTAGAGTCAGAAAGATTGTCTCAGATGAGGATATTGTACAGACCAGATTGACGGAAATGGGTAAACTTTTTATTGAGAGGGGCTTCCCTAAACAATTAATTCAAAAACAGATAGAAGATGTCAGTAAAATCCCGAGACATTCTATCCTAAGAAGGAGTAAGATGAAAGACAAACAGGACAATAAACGCATGGTGTTTGTTTCACAGTATAATCCTTTAAGCAAAGATATATATATATATATATATATATATATATATATATATATATATATATATATATATATATATATATATATATATATATATATAGTATTATTAGGAAACATTGGTCTGTTATTAAAGATCTAAATCCCCACCTTAAGGAATTTGAACAACCACCAATGCCTGCATACAAGAGGTGTAGGAATTTGAAAGATGTATTAGTAAGGGCTGATTTAGGCTCAGGGAGAAGGCAGATTCAAACTTATATATCTACACCTAAACTGGGATGTTTTCCCTGCCTGGGATGTTGTAACTGTGGTAACATCATTAAAGAGGATTTCTCTTGTAAGATGTATGGAGTCCACGGATTCATCCATACTTGTGGGATATTCTCCTTCCCTACAGGAAGTGGCAGAGAGAGCACCCACAGCAGAGCTGTCTATATAGCTCCTCCCTTAGCTCCACCCCTCAGGCATTCTTTCTGCCTGCTTAACTGCTAGGAAGGGCAAAGTGAGTGTGGTGACAAAAATGTTAGTTTTTATTTTCTCAAGCAAAAGTTTGTTATTTTAAATGGTACCGGTCTGTACTATTTACTCTATGGCAGAAAAGGGATGAAGATTTCTGCAAGGAGGATGATGATCTTAGTATTTTGTTACTAAGATCCACTGCTGTTCTCAAAAGGGCTGAAGAGTACAGGAAAACTGTTGGGGGAACAGTTTGCAGGCTAAACTGCATTAAGGTATGTTCAGTCTATTTTTTTCTAGACAGACTGTGTTATTTCTAGAAAAGGCTGGCAATATCCCCATGAGGGAAAGGTAAGCTGTATTCAGTAAAAGAGGAATCCAAGCTTGCATAAAGGGCTCATAGTTACTGGTGACACTAATAGAAAAAAAACCCCCCAAAAAAGTTGTTTTGGTTTAGTTACAAATAAAACATTTTTTGAGGGACTTTAAGGGGTCTTTGTGGCTTGTTTAAGGGTTATTAACCCACATGGCTAGTTTAAGAAACACTCTGTGGTGTTTTTTAGGCCCCATAACTTCGAGTGAGGTGGGAGGGGCCTATTTTCAATTGCACAATTTATTTACCTCAGAAGCATCCAGCTACTTCTCCATAGATTCCTGCTGTATTTGAGGGCTGTAAATAGTTTTTTTCCCCCACAAATCGTTCCTAAAGGGCAGATAGGTGCCATAGCAGAGCTGTGGCAATGTGCTGAACGTTATTTTACCGGTTTTGAAGTTTTTTCAATCTGGTTTTTACATTAAGGGGTTAATTATTTATTTGCAAAGTTACTAAGGCTTTATGATGCTACTGTAAAAATTTCGTTGTGTTTACTGCTTTTTTACACTTTTTTGCAGAGTTTGTGCAGCTTTTTTTCTCTTAAAGGCACAGTACCGTTTTTGTTTAAAGTGTTATTTACTTTGATTAAAGTGTTTTCCAAGCTTGCTTGTTACATTACTAGCCTGTTTAACATGTCTGACAACAAGGAGAATCCTTGTTCTATGTGTTTAGAAGCCATTGTGGAACCCCCTCTTAGAATGTGTCCCACTTGCACTGATATGTCTATAAATTATAAAGAGCATATTTTATCAATGAAAAATATTGCAATAGATGATTCTCAGTTAGAAGGAAATGAGGGTTTATCATCTAGCTCTCCCCATGTGTCACAACCAGTAACGCCCGCACAAGTGACGCCAAGTACCTCTAGTGCGTCTAATTCATTTACTTTACAAGACATGGCCACAGTTATGAATAAAACCCTCACAGAGGTTTTCTCTAAACTGCCTGGTTTACAAGGAAAGCGTGTCAGCTCTAGGTTAAGAACAAATGCTGAGCCGTCTGACGCTTTAGTAGCCGAATCCGATATACCCTCACAATGTTCTGAAGTAGGGGTAAGGGATTTGTTATCTGAGGGAGAGATTTCTGATTCAGGAAAGACGCTCCCTCAGACGGATTCTGATATGACGGCCTTTAAATTTAAGCTTGAACACCTCCGCTTATTGCTCAAGGAGGTATTAGCTACTCTAGACGATTGTGACCCTATAGTGGTCCCAGAGAAATTGTGTAAAATGGACAGATACTTAGAGGTTCCTGTTTACACTGATGTTTTTCCAGTCCCTAAGAGGATTGTGACTATTGTTACTAAGGAGTGGGATAGATCAGGTATTCCGTTCGCTCCCCCTCCTGTTTTTAAGAAAATGTTTCCCATATCTGACACCATACAGGACTCGTGGCAGACTGTTCCTAAGGTGGAGGGAGCTATTTCTACTATTGCTAAGCGTACAACTATACCTATCGAAGACAGTTGTGCTTTCAAAGATCCTATGGATAAAAAATTAGAGGGTCTCCTAAAGAAAATGTTTGTTCATCAAGGTTTTCTTCT
This sequence comes from Bombina bombina, assembly GCF_027579735.1. Taxonomy (NCBI): domain Eukaryota; kingdom Metazoa; phylum Chordata; class Amphibia; order Anura; family Bombinatoridae; genus Bombina; species Bombina bombina. The sequence goes on from NC_069499.1 coordinate 390,334,909, forward strand.
CCAACCTATTGCATGCATTGTTCCTGTAACTACTGCAGCTGCTTTCTGGTTTGAGGCTCGAGAAGAGGCTCTCCAGGTGGAGACTCCATTAGAGGATATTATGGATAGAATTAAGGCCCTTAAGTTGGCTAATTCTTTCATTACAGATGCCGCTTTCCAAATGGCTAAATTAACGGCAAATAATTCAGGTTTTGCCATTTTAGCATGCAGGGCGTTATGGCTTATGTCCTGATCTGCTGATGTGTCATCAAAATCTAAATTGTTGAACATCCCTTTCAAAGGTAAGACCCTATTCGGGCCTGCACTGAAAGAAATTATTTCAGACATCACTGGAGGGAAAGGCCATGCCCTCCCTCAGGATAAAACAAATAAGATGAGGACCAAACAAAATAATTTTCGTTCCTTTCGGAACTTCAAGGCTGGTCCCGCTTCAGCTTCCCCTGCAGCAAAGCAAGAGGGGATTTCGGTCCAATCCAAGTCAGTCTGGAGACCTAACCAGGCTAGGAACAAAGGTAAACAGGCCAAGAAGCCTGCTGCTGCCTCTAAGACAGCATGAAGGGGTAGCCCCCGATCCGGGACCGGATCCAGTAGGGGGCAGACTCTCTCTTTGCTCAGGCAAGAGATGTTCACGTTTCCTGGGCTTTAGAAATTGTTTCCCAAGGATATCTTCTGGACTTCAGACTCCCCCCAAGGGGGAGATTTCACATTTCTCAATGGTCTGCAAACCAGACAAAGAGAGATGCTTTCTTACGCTGTGTAGAAGACCTACATACCATGGGAGTGATTCGCCCAGTTCCAAGAGCGGAAAAAGGGCTATGTTTTTACTCCAACCTGTTTGTGGTTCCCAAAAAAGAGGGAACTTTCAGACCAATCTTGGATCTCAAAATTCTAAACAAATTCCTCAGAGTACCATCTTTCAAGATGGAGACTATTCTGACTATTCTTCCTCTGATCCAGGAGGGTCAATATATGACTACCGTGGACTTAAAGGATGCTTATCTACACATCCCTATTCAGAGATCATCATCAATTCCACAGATTTGCCTTTCTGGACAGGCATTACCAGTTTGTGGCCCTTCCCTTCGGGTTGGCCACGGCTCCCAGAATTTTCACAAAGGTGCTAGGGTCCCTTTTGGCGGTTCTAAGACCGAGGGGCATTACAGAGGCGCCTTATCTAGACGACATCTTAATTCAGGCGTCGACTTTCCAGCTAGCCAAGTCTCACACGGGCATCATGTTGGCTTTTCTGAGATCTCACGGGTGGAAGTTGAACATAAAAGAGTTCTCTCGTCCCTCTCACAAGAGTTTCCTTCCTAGTGACTCTGATAGACTCGGTAGAAATGAAAATATTTCTGACGGAGGTCAGAAAATCAAAACTTTTAATCACTTGCCAAACTCTTCATTCCATTCCTCGGCCATCAGTGGCTCAGTGTATGGAGGTAATCGGACTTATGGTAGCGGCAATGGACATAGTTCCTTATGCCCGCCTACACCTCAGACTACTGCAACTATGCATGCTCAAACAGTGGAATGGGGATTATGCAGATTTATCTCCTCAACTGCATCTGGACCTGGAGACCAGAGATTCTCTTCTCTGGTGGTTGTCTCAGGGAATATGTTTCCGCAGGCCCAGAGTGGCTCATAGTAACGACAGATGCCAGCCTGCTAGGCTGGGGTGCAGTCTGGAAATCCCTAAAAGCACAGGGCTTATGGTCTCGGGAGGAATCTCTCCTCCCGATAAACATTCTAGTACTGTGAGTGATATTCAATGTGCTTCAGGTGTGGCCTCAGCTAGCTGCGGCCAAATTCATCAAATATCAGTCGGACAACATCATGACTGTAGCCTATATCAATCATCAAGGAGGAACACGGAGTTCTCTAGCGATGATGGAGGTAACCAAAATTATCCGATGGGCGAAGGATCACTCTTGCCATCTCTCAGCAATCCATATCCCAGGGGTAGAGAACTGGGAGGCGGATTTCCTAAGTGGTCAGACTTTTCATCCGGGGGAGTGGGAGCTCCATCCGGAGGTATTTGCCCAGCTGACTCAGCTATGGGGCACACCAGAATTGGATCTGATGGCGTCCCGACAGAATGACAAACTTCCGCGTTACCAGGTCCCGGGATCCCCAGGCGGTACTGATAGATGCTCTAGCAGTGCCCTGGTCCTTCAATCTGGCTTATGTATTTCCACCGTTTCCTCTCCACCCATGTCTGGTTGCCAGAATCAAGCAGGAGAGAGCTTCAGTGATTCTGATAGCGCCTGCGTGGCCACGCAGGACTTGGTATGCAGACCTGGTGGACATGTCATCTGTTCCACCGTGGACTCTGCCAATGAGGCAGGACCTTCTAATCCAAGGTCCGTTCATGCATCTAAATCTAATTTCTCTGCGTCTGACTGCTTGGAGATTGAAGGCCTGATTCTATCAAAGCGTGGTTTCTCTGAGTCGGTCATTGATACCCTGATTCAAGCTAGAAAGCCTGTCACCAGGAATATCTATCATAAGATTTGGCGCAAATATCTTTGTTGGTGTGAATCCAAGGGTTACTCATGGAGTAAGATTAGGATTCCTAGAATTTTGTCTTTTCTCCAAGAAGGTTTGGAGAAGGGATTATCAGCTAGTTCCTTAAAGGGACAAATATCTGCTTTGTCTATTCTTTTACACAAACGTCTGGCATATGTCTCAGACGTTCAAGCATTTAGTCAGGCCTTGGTCATGATCAAGCCTGTATTTAAACCTGTTGCTCCACCATGGAGCCTAAACTTGGTTCTTAAAGTTATTCAAGTGGTTCCGTTTGAACCTATGCATTCTATAGATATTAAGCTTCTATCTTGGAAAGTTTTGTTTTTAGTAGCTATCTCTTCGGCTCGAAGAGTTTCTGAGTTATATGCTTTACAGTGTGACTCACCTTATCTTATTTTCCATGCAGATAATGGGGTTTTACGTACCAAACCTGGATTCCTTCCTAAGGTTGTTTCTAATAGGAATATAAATCAGGAAATTGTTGTTCCTTCGCTGCGTCCTAATCCTTCTTCAAAGAAGGAACGTCTGTGGCACAATCTTGATGTGGTTTGTGCTTTAAAGTTATACTTACAAGCAACCAAAGATTTCCGTCAAACATCTTCATTGTTTGTTGTCTATTCTGGTAAGCGGAGAGGTCAAAAGGCTACGGCTACCTCTCTTTCTTTCATGGCTTATGAGACTGCTGGCCAGCAGCCCCCTGAAAGAATTACTGCTCATTCTACTAGAGCAGTGGCTTCCACATGGGCTTTTAAAAATGAGGCTTCTGTTGAACAGATTTGTAATGCGGCGACTTGGTCTTCGATTCATACTTTTTCCAAATTTTCCAAATTCAATTCTTTTGCTTCTTCGGAGGCTATTTTTGGGAGAAAGGTTCTACAAGCAGTGGTGCCTTCCGTTTAAGGAACCTGTCTTGTCCCTCCCTTCATCCGTGTCCTAAAGCTTTGGTATTGGTATCCCACAAGTATGGATGAATCAGTGGACTCGATACATCTTACAAGAGAAAACAGAATTTATGCTTACCTGATAAATTTCTTTCTCTTGTGATGTATCGAGTCCACGGCCCGCCCTGTCTATTTAAGACAGTTTGTATATTTTTATTTAAAAAACTTCAGTCACCATTGCACCCTATAGTTTCTCCTTTTTCTTCCTAGCCTTCGGTCGAATGACTGGGGGGTGGAGCTAAGGGAGTAGCTATATAGACAGCTCTGCTGTGGGTGCTCTCTCTGCCACTTCCTGTAGGGAAGGAGAATATCCCATAAGTATGGATGAATCCGTGGACTCGATACATCACAAGAGAGAGAATTTTATCAGGTAAGCATAAATTCTGTTTTCTTTTCCCATCCATTGACTGGAAAGAAATACAGAGTCCCTGGGTATTTCACCTGTAATTCAGAATATGTGATTTATTTAAGTGTCCTGTAATTCAGAATATGTAAGTGTCCTGTAATTCAGAATATGTAATTCAGAATATGTGATTTATTTAAGTGTCCTTGCTCCAAAATTTATATAGGGGAGTCGACAAGGAGGAATTGTTGAACATAAGTCAAATATACGCTGTAATAACATGGATGCTCCAGTTTCTAATCACTTCTTGCAGGCAGGGCATACCATTTCACAACTAAGATATCAGATTATTGAACAGGTTAAGAGACCCAGAAGGGGAGGAGATAGACAGCAAATCCTCAAATGTAGGGAAACTTTTTGTATTTGTACTCTACAAACATTAATCCCTCTAGGAATGAATAGGGAGATAGACTGGCAAGTTACTTTGTAAGTCGGTCCGGTTAAATAGAGATAGATACTGTTTTTGAAATATTGTAAATGGAATATTGTTGTAAATTTATTGTACTGTAATTTTCTTGAACTGTAACCTTTTGAACTGCTATTTATTTTAATATTGATGTATATTGTGTTTTTCAGGTTAATATAGATTGATAAGATGAGATGTGCTTAACCACTAGAGGGAGTATGGAGAAATGTATCCTGATCTATATAGAAGGGGCTAATAAAAAGTACACACCTACACAGGTAGTAGAAACTCCGCCTCTTGTGGCTATATAAAGAGTTGGTTTGAGCATATGTGTATGCAACATGATTAAGGTCAGGTGGTGACCGAAACGTCATTTGTTTTCTTATGATGTCTCTGATTAAAAGCTATTGAAATATCCACAGTTTGGTGCTGCTTTTTACTTTTACAAGCTGTTACCTATTGGGGTTAGTGCATGAACCCCTATAGCGTGCACCGGAGGTCTGATGGTGAGTGCTGGGCTTACTCTTTATCTATATTCTTAGACCTGCCATTTCTATGGCTGATGTTGCTGCTGCTTCAACTATTTAATTGGACAGTTTAGCTCAACAGTTAATAGATCCTGAATTATCTAGCATTGTTCTTTTACTTCAACATGCTAATTATTTTATTTGTGATGCTATATTTGATGTCATCAAGATTGATATTAAATCTATGTCTTTAGCTATTCTTACTAGAGGAGCTTTATGACTTAAATCTTGTAATGCTGATATGGTGTCTAAATCTAGATTACTATCTTTATCATTTAAGGGTAATAATTAATTTGGTTTTCAATTGGATTCTATTATCTACACTATCACCATGGGAAGGGAGTATTTCTGCCCCAAGATAAGAAATCTAAGGGTAAATTTAAAGCTCCCAATCGTTTTCGTTCCTTTCATCAGAATTGAGAACAAAAAAACTCTCCTTCCCCTAAGGCCTCTGGCTCTAATTGGAGACCATCTCTGCATTGAAATAAATCCAGCCCTTAAGACTGCATGAAGGTGCGGCTCTCAAACCAGATCAACTGGTGTGGGGCAGATTGAAATTATTTCAAAACATTTGGACAGTCTCGGTTCAAAACCAGTGGATTCAGAATATTGTTTCTCAGGGGGTATCGAATAGGTTTCAGAATAAGACCTCCCATGGGAAGATTCTTTCTCATGTTTCAGCAAACCCTGTGAAGGTTCAGGCTTTTCTGAAATGAGTTTCAGACCTGGAGTTTTTAGGGGTGATTGTTTCAGTTCCTGTAGGAACGGGGTTTGGGTTTTTATTCAAATATATTCATTGTCCCAAAGAAAGAAGATTAGTTCAGACCATTTCTGGATCTGAAATCTCTAAATCGTTTTGTAAAGAGTCCCAACTTTCAAGATGGTGACTATAAGGACTATTCTGCCTTTTGTTCAGCAAGGTCATTTCATTTCCACAATACACTTATAGGACGCTTATCTTCATATTCCGATTCATCCAGACCACTATCTTTTTCTGAGATTCTCTTTTCTAGACAAGCATTACCAATTTGTCACTCTTCCGTTTGGCCTAGCGACAGCTCCATGGATCTTCTCTAAGGTTCTCGGTGCCCTTCTATCTTTAATCAGAGAGCAGGGTATTGCGGTGTTTCCTTATTTGGACGATATCTTGGTACTAGCTCAATCTTTTCATTTAGCCAAATCTCACACAAAACGACTAGGCTGATTTCTTCAAAGACATGTTTGGAGGATCGATTTACAATAGTTTCTTGATTTTTCAGACAAGGGTCACCTTTTTAGGTTTCTAGATAGATTCAGTGTTCATGACTCTTTCTCTGACAGACAAGAGACGAATGAAGTTAGTTTTAGCCTGTCTAAACCTTCAGTCTCTATCATTTCCTTCAGTGGTTATGTGCATGGAAGTTTTAGGTCTCATGACTGCTGCATCGGACGCAATCCCCTTTGCTCGTTTTCATATGAGACCTCTGCAGCTTTGCATGTTGCACTAATGGTGCAGGGATTATACTATATCACAACTTATATACTTAAATCCCAACACTCAACTCTCTCTGACTTTGTGGTTAGACCATCACCTTATTGTTCAAGGGGCCTCATTTGTTCGTCCTACCTGGACTGTGATCACAACAGATGCAAGTCTTACAGGTTGGGGAGCTGTCTGGGGGTCTCTAACAGCACAAGGGGGTTGGAAACCTCAAAAGGCGAGGTTACCAATCAATATTTTAGAACTCTGTGCTATTTTCAGAGCTCTTCAGGCGTGGCCTCTATTGTAGAGAGAACTTTTACATTCGTTTTCAAACAGACAATATCACAGCAGTGGCTTATGTCAGTCATCACGTAGGGACTTGCAGTCCTTCAGCAATGAAGGAAGTATCTTGGTTACTTTCTTGGGCGGAATCCAACTTTTGTCAAATTTCTGTGATTTATATCCCAGGTGTAGACAATTGGGAAGCGGATTATCTCAGCCATCAGACTTTACACCCGGGGGAGTGGTCTCTTCATCCAGATGTATTTTTTTTATCTTGTACAGATGTGGGGTCTTCCGGAAATAGATTTGATGGCCTCTCGTCTAGAAGCTTCCCAGATACCTTTCAAGGTCCAGGGATCCTCTGGCAGAGATGGTGGATGCGTTAGCAGTTCCTTGGTTTTACCAACCGGCTTATATTTTCCGCCTCTGGTTCTTCTTCCAAGGGTGATCTCCAAGATCATAATGGAACAATCTCATGTGTTTCTGTTGGCACCAGCATGGCCTTACAAGTTTTGGTATGTTGATCTTGTCCGGATGTCCAGCTGCCAGCCTTGGCTACTTCCTTTAAGGCTAGACCTTCTGTCTCAAGGACCGTTTTTCTATCAGGATCTCAAATCTCTAAATTTGAAGGCATGGAAATTGAACGCTTAGTCCTTAGTCATAGAGGTTTCTCTGACTCAGTGATTAACACTATGATACAGACTTGTAAGTCTGTTTCAAGGAAAAATGTATCATCGGGTTTGGAAAACCTATATTTCATGGTGTTCCACTCATAATTATTCCTGGCATTCTCTCAGAATTCCTAGGATTTTACCGTTTCTTCAGGATGCTTTGGATAAGGGTTTGTCTGCAAATACTTCGAAAAGACATATTTCTGCTCTTTCTGTCTTATTTTGAACTGTTTTGTTCAGGCTTTGATTCGTATCAAACCTGTTATTAAATCTATTTTTCCTCCTTGGAGTCTCAATTTGGTTAAGAAGATTTTGCAGTCTCCTCCTTTTGAGCCTATACATTCTTTGGATATTAAACTACTTTCTTGGAAAGTGTTATTTCTCTTGGCTATCTCTTCTGCTAGAAGAGTTTCTGAATTGTCTGCTCTCTCTTGTGAGTCTCCTTATCTGATTTTCCATCAGGATAAGGCTGTTTTGCGGACTTCATTTAAATTTTTACTTAAAGTTGTGAATTCTAACATCATCAATAGGGAAGTTGTTGTTCCTTCCTTGTGTCCTAATCCTAATAATACTCTTGATAGATCTTAACATTCTTTGGATGTGGTAAGAGCTTTGAAATATTATGTAGAGGCTACTAAAGATTTCAGAAAGACTTCCAGTCTATATGTTATTTTTTATGATCCCAGGAAAGGTCAGAAAGCCTCTGCTATTTCTTTAGCATCTTGGTTGAAACTTTTGATTCACAAAGTTTATTTGGAGGCGGGATATTCTCCGCCTCAGAGAGTTTCAGCTTATTCTACTAGATCAGTTGCCACTTCTTGGGCTTTTAAGAATGAAGCTTCAGTTGATCAAATTTGCAAAGCCGCAACTTGGTCTTTCTTTGCATACTTTTACTAAATTTTACCATTTTGTATGTGTTTGCTTCGTTGGAAGCAGCCTTTGGTAGAAAGGTTCTTCAGGCAGCTGTCTCAATTTAATTCTAGTGCCTATGATTTTAGTTTTTTTGAAATTTTTAAGAAAGTCATTATTTTCTTGGATTTAATTTCTCAGCGGATTTAACTGTGACTCATGGATTTCCACATCTTGGGTATTATATCCCATACGTCACTAGGTCATGGACTCCTTGCCACCAGTGTTAATTTTGACAGCAAATTTCGATTTAGTCTTAGTTTTTTAGTCTTTTGACTAAAATGCCATTTTAGTTTTAGTCGTATTTTAGTCATCTGAATTGTTTTAGTTTTAGTCGACTGAATCTCCAGTACATTTTAGTCGACTAAACCTCCAGTACATTTTAGTCAACTAAAATCTAAGGGGTTTAGTTAAAGTGTAATGCATTATTTAAAGTGACACTGTACCCAATTTTTTGATTTTCTAATTCAGAAAGAGCATGACATTTAAAGCAACTTTCTAATTTACTCCTATTATCAATTTTTCTTTGTTCTCTTGCTATCATTATTTGAAAAAGGCATCTAAGCTTTTTTTTGGTTTCAGTACTCTGGACAGCACTTTTTTATTGGTGGATGAATTTATCCACCAATCAGCAAGGACAACCCAGGTTGTTCACCAAAAATGGGCCGGCATCTAAGCTTACGTTCTTGCATTTCAAATAAAGATACCAAGAGAATGAAGACAATTTGATAATAGGAGTAAATTAGAAAGTTGCTTAAAATTTCATGCTCAATCTGAATCACGAAAGAAATGTTTTGGGTACAGTGTCCCTTTAAGCATTTCTCTATAATTTGCAAACTCATTATATAGTGCTCCAGGAGTAAATATAACACCTGTTATTATTTATGGTATTAAGGTTTAAACATGCAATACAGGCACAGATTTAGCCGTTAGCATATGTAACATCTTTATTAAACTTCAAATTAAATAAAACCAAGTTTCATAAACAAACAGAAGTGCAACTTTAAAATATAAAAAAACTAAACTGTATTGGCTGTATTGCACATATTACTCAAGTATCAAGTAACTCAACACAACAAAAAGTTTCTGCAGCTAGCACAGGCACAGCATAACTTAAACTCATACTCGTGGGTTATGCTTATTTCTATAGGAAGAATCAATTGATTTGCACAGATTCGAAAAAAACTTGGCAACAATATTAGCACTGCTCTAGAACTTACAAACTTATTATATACTCCTGGAGTAAAGGTTGATTAACCTGTTTTTATTAATGGTATTAAGGTTTGAACATGCAATACAGATTTAACTGTTGTGGTGTATATAACGTGTCTTTATCCTAAAATTTAATACAATTAAGTTTCATACATTTTACAAAAGAGCAGTAATTAGATATAGATTGATTATAACACCTTGCATAAAATGTTTTTGTCAGCAAATTTTAATTTAGTTTTAGTCATAGTCTTTTGACTAAAATGTCATTTTGATTTAGTTTTAGTCATAGTCTTTTGACTAAAATGCTATTTTAGTTTTAGTCTTATTTTAGTCATTAGAATTTTAGTTTTATACTCTTTTTTTTTTTTTTTTTTTTTTTTGTGTTAGTCGACAAATTAACACTGCTTGCCACTTGCATGAAAAAAACATAATTTATGTAAGAACTTACCTAATAAATTAATTTCTTAGTGGCAAGAGTCCATGAGACCCACCCTATTTTTGGTGGTTATGATTTTTTTTGTATTAAGCACTTTATTTTTTCCAATTCCTCCTTTTTGTATGCTTTTTACTCCTTTTACATCTCACTTCTTGGCTATGTGTTAAACTAAGGTATGAGTGAGGTGGGAGGTGTATTTATTGGCATTTGGGAAACTTTGCCCCCTCCTGGTAGGATTGTATATTCCATAGGTCACTAGCTCATGGACTTTTGCCACTATGAAATAAATTAATTTATCAGGTAAGTTCTTACATAAATTGTTTTTCTCCAACATTGGTGTGTCCGGTCAACGGCGTCATCCATTACTTGTGGGAAATGTTCTCCCCCACAGGGAAAGGCAAGGAGAGCACACATCAAGAGCTGTCCATATAGCTACGCCCCCCAGTCATTCTCCTTGCCGCTCTGAACAAGTAGCATCTACCACGGGGATGGCGAGGAGTTTGTGGTGTTAGTTGTAGTTTTTTATTCTTCTATCAAGAGTTTGTTATTTTAAAATAGTGCTGGCTTGTACTATTTACTCTATAACAGAAAAGTGATGAAGATTTCTGTTTAAGAGGGCTATGATTTTAGCACAAGTAACTAAAATCCATTACTGTTACCACGCAAGACTGTTGAAACAAGAGAACTTCAGTTGGGGGTAACAGTTTGCAGACTCATCTGCTTCAGGTATGACTAGTCTCCTTCTAACAACACAGGCTAATGCTAGATGACAGTCATTTTTCCCCTCAGGGGAAACGGTAAGCCATTTTTCTTTCACCTCAGCAAAAAAAGATAACAGGCTTCCCCTTTTTGTTTTTTATGCTGGTAGACACTGTTAGGGGCTAAATCGATTGGTTTTTATTACAATATTATACCATTTGAAATATTTTATAAGCTCACATACACTTGGGAACGTTTTTTATTGATCTGGCTTGTTTTAGACACCTAAATCTAGTCAGGAAGGCCCCTTCACTCTAGTGTGCTGAGGGAGGAAGCCTCATTTTGGCACTTCAGCTGTGCAGTTGAATTTCAAGGCAGTGCATGCAGATTCATGTGAGAGGGTCCTGTGGTTCAGAAAGTGACTCCAAAAGGCTTTTTTCTGTGAATGGTGACCCCTAAGGAAGGTAAAAAGCTGCAGCAAGGCTGTAGCTGGGATTGTGGTGTGTAAAAACAGTTAAATCCAACAATTAGCTCCGGTTTGCTTGTTTTAAGAGCTAGAGTCTCCATATTTGCTGTGCAATACTTTCTAAGCATTAAGACACTGGGGTCCAAATTTCTGAAAAATCGGATATTGCCTTCATAGTTTTTTGAACATTCAGAAATAAATGTGTCATTTTATTATTTAAAGAGACAGTAACGTTTTTGTTTAAAATCGTTTTTATTGCATTGTTTGCCTGCCTAAATCTGTTTAACATGTCTGTTCCATCAGATAACCTATGTTCTGTGTGTATAGAGACAAACGTGGTTCCCCTTCGAGTGTTTGTGATAATTGCGCCATAGCGTCCAAACAAAATTAGGACAGCTGTTATTTTTCATAATGTTGCCCATGATGATTTATCTAATGAAGGTAGTGGGGATAGCTCTACATCCTCTCCTTCTGTGTGTACACCAGCTTTGCCCGCGCAGGCGACACCTAGCGCACCAGTGCTTATTTCTATGCAACAATTATCAGCAGTAGTGAATAATTCTATAGCAAATCTTTTATCCAAACTGCCAGTTTTTCAGAGAAAGTGTGATTGTTCAGTTTTAAATACAGATAAAAAGGATGAACAATCAGACGATGATGCCTTATCTATTTTACCCTCACATCAATCGGAATTGGCTGTGAGGGAAGGGCTGTCTGAGGGTGAAATTTCAGACTCAGGAAAAATTTCTCAACAGGCAGAACCTGATCTAGTGGCATTTAAGTTTAAGCTAGAACATCTCCGGGCTTTGCTTAAGGAGGTATTAGCTACTCTGGATGACTGTGATTCCATGGTAGTACCAGAGAAGTTGTGCGAATTGGACACATTTTTAGAGGTCCCAGTGCACGACGACGCTTTTCCAATACCTAAGAGGGTAGCGAACATAGTGGAAAAGGAGTGGGAGAAGCCAGGTGTACCCTTTGCCCCACCTCCTATATTTAAGAAAATGTTTCCCATAGTAGACCCTAGAAGGGACGCATGGCAAACGGTCCCGAAGGTTGAGGGAGCTGTTTCAACACTAGCGAAGCTCACAACTATTCCTATAGAGGACAGCTGCGCTTTCAAATATCCTATAGATAAAAAATTGGAAGGATTGCTTAAAAAGATTTTTGTTCAGCAAGGGTTCATCCTTCAACCAGCTACGTGTGTTATTACTGTCACTTCAGCGGCGTCCTTTTGGTTCGAAGAACTAGAAAGGTCGCTCCAGAAAGAGACTTGTATGAAGAAGTCATGGACAGAATTCACGCATTAAAGTTAGCTAATTCCTTTATATTGGATGCCGCCTTTCAAATAACGAAATTGGCGGCGAAAAACTCAGGTTTTGCTATAGTAGCGCGGAGGCTGCTTTGGCTAAAATCCTGGTCGGCAGACGTGTCGTCCAAGACTAAGTTACTGAATATTCCTTTCAAGGGTAAGACCCTTTTTGGGCCGGAATTGAAGGAAATTATTTCAGACATCATTGGGGGTAAGGGCCATGCCCTCCCACAGGATAGGCCTTTTAAGGCTAAGAACAAGTCTAATTTTCGTTCCTTTCGCAATTTCAGGAACGGACCGGCTAATAACTCCACTGCCGCTAGACAAGAAGGTAACGCGGCCCAGCCCAAATCCGCTTGGAAGCCCATGCAAGGCTGGAACAAGGGTAAACAAACCAAGAAACCTGCTGCTGCTACCAAGACAGCATGAAGGGGTAGCCCCCGATCCGGGACCGGATCTGGTAGGGGGCAGACTATCTCTCTTCGCTCAGGCTTGGGCAAGAGATGTTCTGGATCCCTGGGCACTAGAGATAGTTTCCAAGGGATACTTGTTAGAATTCAAGGGACTTCCTCCAAAGGGAAGGTTCCGCCTGTCTCGCTTATCTTCAGACCAGATAAAGAAACAGGCATTCTTACATTGTGTAAGAGACCTATCAAAGATGGGAGTGATAAACCCAGGCCTCTCCGGGGAACAAGGTCTAGGGTTTTACTCAAACCTGTTTGTGGTTCCCAAAAAAGAGGGAACTTTCAGGCCAATTCTGGATTTAAAGATATTAAACAAGTTCCTCAGAGTTCCATCCTTCAAGATGGAAACCATTCGGACAATCTTACCAACAATCCAGCAGGGTCTATTTTTGACTACCGTGGATCTGAAGGATGCGTATCTGCATATCCCAATCCACAAATCTCATCATCAGTTCCTGAGGTTCGCCTTTCTGGACAAACATTACCAGTTTGTGGCTCTTCCATTCGGTTTAGCCACCGCTCCCAGAATTTTCACAAAGGTGCTAGAGTCCCTTCTAGCGGTCCTAAGACCGAGGGGCATCGCTGTAGCACCTTATCTAGACGACATCCTAATCCAAGCGTCGTCTCTTTCCAAAGCGAGGGCTCATACAGACATTGTGTTGGCTTTTCTCAGATCTCACGGGTGGAAAGTGAACATAGAAAAAAGTTCACTGTCACCATCCACAAGGGTTCCTTTTCTGGGAACAATAATAGATTCTGTGGAAATGAAGATCTTTCTCACAGACGTCAGAAAGACAAAGCTTCTAAAAGCTTGTCGAGTTCTTCACTCTATTCCTCAACCCTCCATAGCTCAATGCATGGAAGTAATAGGACTAATGGTCGCAGCAATGGATGTGGTTCCTTTTGCTCGAATTCATATAAGACCATTACAGCTGTGCATGCTCAATCAGTGGAATGGGGACTATACAGACTTGTCTCCCCAAATTCAAGTAGACCAGGTAACCAGGGACTCACTTCTCTGGTGGTTGACCCAGGATCACCTGTCTCAGGGAATGAGTTTCCGCAGACCGGAGTGGGTCATCGTCACGACCGACGCCAGCCTCTTGGGGTGGGGCGCGGTCTGGGACTCTCTGAAAGCTCAGGGCCTATGGTCGCGGGAAGAGTCGCTTCTCCCGATAAACATTTTGGAACTAAGAGCTATATTCAATACGCTCCTGGCTTGGCCTCAGCTAGCGGAAGCCAGGTTCATAAGATTTCAGTCGGACAACATAACGACTGTTGCGTACATCAATCATCAGGGGGGAACAAAGAGTTCCCTAGCGATGAAGGAAGTAACCAAGATAATCCAATGGGCAGAGAATCACTCCTGCCATCTATCTGCTATTCACATCCCAGGAGTAGACAACTGGGAGGCGGACTATTTGAGTCGTCAGACTTTCCATCCGGGGGAGTGGGAACTCCATCCGGAGGTCTTTGTTCAGTTAACCCAATTATGGGGCATTCCAGAAATGGATCTAATGGCGTCCCGTCAGAACTTCAAGATTCCTTGCTACGGGTCCAGATCCAGGGATCCCAAGGCGACTCTAGTGGATGCATTAGTGGCGCCTTGGTCGTTCAACCTAGCATATGTGTTTCCACCGTTTCCTCTCCTCCCCAGGCTCATAGCCAGGATCAAACAGGAGAAGGCCTCTGTGATTCTGATAGCTCCTGCGTGGCCACGCAGGACTTGGTATGCAGACCTGGTGAATATGTCATCGGCTCCACCATGGAAGCTACCTTTGAGACAGGACCTTCTAGTACAAGGTCCATTCGAACATCCCAATCTAGTTTCTCTGCAGCTGACTGCTTGGAAATTGAACGCTTGATTTTATCCAAGCGTGGGTTTTCAAATTCTGTGATTGATACTCTGGTCCAAGCCAGAAAACCTGTAACTAGAAGGATTTACCATAAAATATGGAAAAAATATATCTGTTGGTGTGAATCCAAAGGATTCTCCTGGAGTAAGATTAAAATTCCAAAGATTCTCTCCTTTCTCCAAGAAGGTTTGGATAAAGGATTGTCAGCTAGTTCTCTAAAAGGACAGATTTCTGCATTATCCGTCTTGTTGCACAAACGACTGGCAGCTTTGCCAGATGTACAAGCTTTTGTTCAGGCTTTGGTTAAAATCAAGCCTGTTTACAGACCCATGACTCCTCCTACATTCCATAGATATTAAGTTACTATCTTGGAAAGTTCTGTTTTTGGTTGCTATTTCTTCTGCTAGAAGAGTTTCTGAATTATCTGCTTTGCAGTGTGATCCACCCTATCTGGTGTTCCATTCAGATAAGGTTGTTTTGCGTACTAAGTCTGGTTTTCTTCCAAAAGTTGTTTCCAACGAGAACATCAACCAGGAAATAGTTGTTCCTTCTTTGTGTCCGAATCCAGTTTCAAAGAAGGAACGTTTATTACACAATTTAGATGTTGTTCGTGCTTTAAAGTTCTATTTAGAAGCAACAAAAGATTTTAGACAAACCTCATCCTTGTTTGTTGTTTACTCTGGTAAGAGGAGAGGTCAAAAAGCTACTGCTACCTCTCTCTTTCTGGCTGAAAAGCATTATCCGCTTGGCTTATGAGACTGCCGGACGGCAGCCTCCTGACCGTATCACAGCTCACTCTACTAGGGCTGTGGCTTCCACATGGGCCTATAAGAACGAGGCTTCTGTTGACCAGATATGTAAGGCAGCGACTTGGTCTTCTCTGCACACTTTTGCCAAATTCGACAAATTTTATATTTTTGCTTCTTCGGAGGCTGTTTTTGGGAGAAAGGTTTTGCAAGCCGTGGTGCCTTTCTGTTTAGGTAACCTGATTTGCTCCCTCCCTTCATCCGTGTCCTAAAGCTTTGGTATTGGTTCCCACAAGTAATGGATGACGCCGTGGACCGGACACACCAATGTTGGAGAAAACAGAATTTATGCTTACCTGATAAATTACTTTCTCCAACGGTGTGTCCGGTCCACGGCCCGCCCTGGTTTTTTTAATCAGGTTAAAAAAAAATTTCTTTATACACTACAGTCACCACGGCACCCTATAGTTTTCTCCTTTTTCTCCTAACCGTCGGTCGAATGACTGGGGGGCGGAGCCAGAGGGGGAGCTATATGGACAGCTCTTGCTGTGTGCTCTCCTTGCCTTTCCCTGTGGGGGAGAACATTTCCCACAAGTAATGGATGACGCCATGGACCGGACACACCGTTGGAGAAAGTAATTTATCAGGTAAGCATAAATTCTGTTTTTTTCCTTTTCTTTCATGAATCAGAGCATGCAATTTTAAGTAACTTTCTAATTTACTCCTTTTATAAATGTTTTTTCATTCTCTTGCTATCTTTTTTTGGTTGAGCACACCTGGGTGGTAGAGCCTTCTGATTGGTGGCTAAATGTAGCCACCAATCTGCAGGCACTACCCAGGTGCTTAACCAAAAATTGTCTGGCTCCTATGCTTACATTCCTGCTTTTTCAAATCAAGATAGGAAGAGAACAAATGAAAAAGTATAATAAGAGTTGAAGGGACATAATACTCATATGCTAAATCACTTGAAACTGATGCAGTATAACTGTAAAAAGCTGACGGGAAAATATCACCTGAGCATCTCTATGTAAAAAAGTTAGATATTTTACCTCGCAATTTCCTCAGCTCAGCAGAGTTAGTTCTGTGTAAAAAGTTATACTCGGCTGCTCCCAGCTGCAGGTAAAAATTTTAAAAAAAATGAAGGAATTTACAGCAGCCAATCGGCATCAGCAGTGCTGAGGTCGTGAACTCTTAATGTGATCTCATGAGATTTGACTTAACTCTCATGAGATTTCATTGTAAGCTTCCTTTACTTGATTGGTGAAATAATATGAGAGTTCACGAGGCTCATCCTTTCAGCTGTCCCAGGACACACACACTAAAATGCTGCTTAGAAATCCTTTACAATGGGAGGTGGCTACTGAGGAACTTTTGAGGTAAAATATCTTCCTTTTTTACATAGAGATGTTCAGGAGATATTTTCTAGTCAGCTTTTTACAGCTATGCTGCATCACTTTCAAGTGTTTAAACATTTGGGTATTATGGCCCTTTAATTACAAAGTTGCTTAAAACTGCATTCTATATCTGAATCATGAAAGAAAAAATGTTTTGTGTCCCTTTAAGCAACTTTCTAATTTACTATTTATTATAAAAAAAAAATCTTCATTCTCTTGGTATCTTTATTTGAAAAGCAGGAATAAAAGCTTAGGAGCCGGCTTATTTTTTTTTGCTTCAGCACCTGGGTAGCGCTTGCTGATTGGTAGCTAAATGTAGCCACCTATCAGCAAGCACTACCCATCTTTGGAGCAGATTTGCAAAGCTGCATCATGTCTTATCTGTGTACCTTTTTCAGAGTTTATCGCTTGCGGTTTTGCTTTTTAGCAAGCAGCTTCTGGCAGTAAAGTACTTCTGCTGTAGTGTCGGCTAAATAAGAACTGACAGAAAAAGTTGTCCTACCCTTTCTGTAACATAGACAATCGGCTTGGGTATTAATCCCATATGTTATGGAGGACTGTGGACCATCATCATTTTCCGAAAGAAAAAAATTTGCTTACCTGATAAATTATTTTAGTTCGGAATGATGATGGTCCACAGGCCCCGCCCCTTTTAAATTTTTGTGCGATTGTTCTTATGACACATCTATAGACCCTACTTTGCCTTTCCTACCTTTCCTTCCTATTCTTTACTCGGCTATACACAAAACTAAGAGAGATTGAAGGTGGGAGGGTTTCAAAGCTCTTGTATGGGTTATTGACCTCCTCCTAGTGGCGGGAAGTATATCCCATATGTTATGGAGGGCTGTGGGCCATCATCATTCTGAAAGAAAATAATTTATCAGGTAAGCATACATTTTGGTTTTAAACAAGTTTTAATTTACTTCTATTATCTTTTTTCTTTGTTCTTTTGCTATCATTTGTGGATAAGCAGGGACACATGCTTAGGAGCTGGAACATTTTTGGAGTACTATATTGCAGCAGTTTTGCAAGAATGTTATACATTTGCAAGAGCACTAAATGGCAGCACTATTTCCTGCTATGGAGTGCTCCAGGTGCCTATCTAGGTATCTCTTCAACACAGAATATCATGGGAACGAAGCAAATTTGATATTAGAAGTAAATTGGAAATCATTTTGAAATGGTATCCTTTTCCAGCCTCCAAAGTGGATGGGGCTTTTTAAATTATTATACATAACTCTATTCCTTTGAAAGTTAAAAACCCCTCTCATGGAAGGATTCTAAGCAAGCAGTTTATATTTTTAGATCAGCAGTTTCTATTACTGATGTGGCTGCTGCGTCTTCCTTTTGGTTAAATAAGCTTTTTGGGCAGTTTGCTGACAAATCTGTTAGTGAACATTATCTAAATCTTTTGGAGTTGCCCAAATGTGGAGTTGCCCCCCTAAAAAAAGTTTTATGCTAAGTATGTCTTTGGCGTTACTTTCTCTTGTAAGGTGTATCCAGTCCATGGGTTCATCCATTACTTGTGGGATATTCTCCTTCCCAACAGGAAGTTGCAAGAGGACACCCACAGCAGAGCTGTCTATATAGCTCCTCCCATAACTGCCACCCTCAGTCATTCTCTTGCAACTCTCGACAAGATAGGAAGTATAAGAGATATGTGGTGACTTAGTGTAGTTTTTACCTTCAATCAAGAGTTTGTTGTCCATTGCTGTTCTCACGCATAACTGAAGAGTATGGGAAAGACTTACGTTGGGGGAACGGTCTGCAGATTACCTGCTTTGAGGTATGTTCAGTATATTTATTTCTAGAGGGATAAGATCTAGAAAATGCTGACAGAGCCTTGTATAATTGAGGTAAGCCTGATGCAGTGATTTAACAGCAACTGGGATCATGCTTGCAAAAAAGGGTTATATTCATGTTAATACTCATATTTCTTAGTGACTAAACGTTTACATGTTATATAGAAAAAACGTTTTTTCTCTGAGGGTGATAAATCTTTTTTTGGGGCCTAGTTTCCACATGGCTAGTCAGATACTCCTAGGAGTATTTCCTTAAGGCCCTCTGACATCGAGTGCATGGTGGAAGGGGCCTATTTTCGCGCTCTAGATGCACAGTTCATATTCAGACTGAGACATCCAGCTTCCCTAAAGGAGTCCTCTGGCATCTGAGGACCACTATAGAGGGCTTATTCCTTTTCTAAATCGTATTTGAGGGCAGGTAGGGGCCACAGCAGAGCTGTGGCAAGGTGTTCAACTGTTTATTAATGTTTTTTAAAGTTTTTCAACTCCGGTTTGGGGCCTAAAGGGTTAATCATCCATTTGCAAGTGGGTGCAATGCTGCTTTAGTCCCTTATACACACTGTAAAAATTTCGAAGAGTTTACTACTTTCTCCTACATTGGTGTGTCCGGTCCACGGCTTCATCCTTACTTGTGGGATATTCTCTTCCCCTACAGGAAATGGCAAAGAGAGCACACAGCAAGAGCTGTCCATATAGTCCCCCCTCTGGCTCCGCCCCCCAGTCATTCTCTTTGCCTGCTCTGAACAAGTAGCTTCTCCACAGGGATGGTAAAGAGTATGTGGTGTTTAGTTGTAGTTTTTTATTCTTCTATCAAGAGTTTATTATTTTAAAATAGTGCCGGTTTGTACTATTTACTCTACAACAGAAAGTGATGAAGAGTTCTTTTAAAAGAGGAGTATGATTTTAGCAACAGTAACTAAAATCCATTGCTGTTCCCACGCATGACTGTTGAAACCAGAGAACTTCAGTTGGGGGGAACAGTTTGCAGACTCTTCTGCTCCAGGTATGACTAGTCTCTTTTCTAACAAGACATAGTAATGCTAGAAGACTGTCATTTTCCCTTATGGGATCGGTAAGCCATTTTCTTAGACTCATAACAGAATGAAGGCTTATAAATGGGCTCTATACTGGTTGACACTATTGTGGGCTAAATCGATTGATTTATATATTATTTATATGACTTTTGGAGTGTTTTGTGACTTTGAAACACCTTTGGGAACGTTTTTATTAAGCCTGGCAGTTGTTTAGACACCTAATCTAGTCAGGAAGGCCCCTTCACTCTGGTATGCAGAGGGAGGAGGCCTCATTTTCGCGCCTCAGTTGCGCAGTTACTTTTGGAAGCAGTGCATGCAGCTTCATGTGAGAGGGTCCTGTGGCCATAAAAACGATTTCAGGAAGGCTTATTCTGTGGTGAATAACCCCCAAGGAAGGTAAAAGCTGCAGCAAAGGCTGTGGCAGGGACTGTAGTGGGTTTAAACTGGTAAATTGAACAATTCGCTCCGGTTTGCTCATTTAAGGGGTTAGAGACTTGAAATTTGGTGTGCAATACTTTCAAAGCATTAAGACACTAGGGTGCAAATTTTGTAAAGATCGGATATTTCCTTCATAGTTTTTCAAACATTCATTAATAAAGTGTGCTCTTTTTATTATTTAAAGAGACAGTAACGGTTTTGTTTAAAAACGGTTTTATTGCATTAATAGCCTGCCAAAGTCTGTCTATCATGTCTATACCTTCAGATAGCATATGTTCTGTGTGTATGGAGGCCAAGGTGGTTCCCCCTTTAAATGTATGTTCAAATTGTGCCATGGCGTCCAAACAAAGTAAGGACAGTACTGTCACATTTAATAAGGTTGCCCAAGATGATTCTTCAAATGAAGGTAGTGGGGATAGCTCATCATCCTCTCCTTCTGTGTCAACACCAGTTTTGCCCGCACAGACGACACCTAGTACATCTAGCGCGCCAATGCTTGTTACTATGCAGCAATTAACTGCAGTAATGGATAATTCTATAGCAAATCTTTTATCCAAACTGCCAGCATTTCCCAGAAAGCGTGATTGCTCAGTTTTAAATACAGAGGATGAGCAAGTGGGCGCTGACGATAATTTATCTGTTATACCCTCACACCAGTCTGAATTGGCAGTGAGGGAGGGTCTGTCTGAGGGAGAAATTTCTGATTCAGGAAGAGTTTCTCAGCAGGCAGAACCTGATATCGTGGCATTTAAATTTAAGTTAGAACATCTCCGCGCCCTGCTTAAGGAGGTGCTAACTACTCTTGATGATTGTGACTCTTTGGTGATTCCAGAGAAATTGTGCAAAATGGACAAATTCCTAGAGGTCCCTGTGCACGCTGATGCCTTTCCGATACCCAAGAGGGTGGCGGACATAGTGACCAAGGAGTGGAAGAAGCCAGGTATACCTTTTGTCCCACCTCCTATATTTAAGAAAATGTTCCCCATTGTCGACCCCAGAAGGGACGCATGGCAAACAGTCCCTAAGGTTGAGGGGGCAGTTTCTACGTTGGCTAAGCGCACAACTATTCCCATTGAGGACAGTTGTGCTTTCAAAGATCCTATGGATAAAAAATTGGAAGGATTGCTTAAAAAGATATTTGTTCAGCAAGGTTTCCTTCTCCAAGCAATTTCGTGCATTATTCCTGTCACCACGGCGGCGTCTTTTTGGTTCGAGGAACTAGAAAATTCGCTCCATCAGGAGACTCCATATGAGGAAGTCATGGACAGAATTCACGCACTAAAGTTGGCTAATTCCTTTATTTTAGATGCCGCTTTTCATTTTTAAATATTTTTATTCGATTTTTCATATGAAATAAAGAAATACAACATTAGTACGACCAAAGCGTACTATTTCAGTAACATGACAAAAAGAATGGATACATAAGGAAACACAGTATATGCATTAATGGATCAACTAAACATATGTAACCTCTATATCCAAAGTAAGGGTATTACAGAATTGTTCACTTAAGTCAGAAGTAACTGAAAAGAGAGAAAAAAAAAAGAGAAAAGGGGGGGTGGTGGAGGGGGGGGGGGGTCATCCATGAGAGAGGGGGAGGGGGGAGGATAGGGTCTAAGGCCAAGGGAATAAACCTATAATGGACACAAATTAAAACTAGATAGGTGTGGGATGTTGTACCGACATTACTGAGTGAGGGTATAATAGGCTAAGTCTCAAAGCTAGGGAGCCAAGTCGTGTCAAATCTATCTTTCCATTCTGCCCAAATCAGTTCAAAAAAGTCGACTTTACCCTTGGAGTAATAGGTTTTTCCATGGTGTAGATATAGGCCATGGTTTGGGTGATGTCAGACCAAGATGGGGGGCTAGTTCTTTTCCAAGCTTTAGCTATATTGAGTTTGATAGCTGAAAAGAAATAGATGCTTAATGAAGCATAGTGTCTAGGGAGTTTGCAGATACCTATGTGGAGTAAGGCGACTTCCGGTGTATTGGGAAGGGAGATACCCATAGACATAAGAGTTGAGAAACATTTATTCCAAATGGGCCTCAATTTGGAGCAAGTCTACCAAATGTGTGCCATGTCTCCTACTCTACCGCAATCTCTCCAGAGAGAGAGCACTGCAATTGGTTTGTTGAGTCTTTTGGCTTCTAGAAGAATATTAAGGAGCCTTCTCGTATTGTCAGGACCTTCTCTTCCAGGGATGAAGCCAACCTGGTCAGGGTTAATGAGTGAGGGGAGGAGTCTTGCGAGCCTATTAGCGAAAATTTTTGCATATATTTTAACGTCGGTATTAATCAAAGATATGGGCCTATAGCTAGTGCAGAGTGTTGGGTCTTTGTTTGGCTTGAGAATTGTGGTGATGGAGGCCTCTAGGAACTCTTTTTGGAATTTTCCTTCGTCTCTAGCTAGGTTATAGAATCTGGTCAGGATGGGGACAATCTCCCGGAGGTATGTTTTATAGAATATTGCGGTAAAACCGTCCGGTCCAGGGGCCTTGAGGGACTTCAGATTTTTAATAACGAATTTAATCTCTTGGGGCGTGACCGGGCCATCTAAACTATCAGCAGAAGCTTCATCTAGTGTAGGTAATCTTAAGGAGCGCAGGAAGGGGCCTATAGCCTCTGATGGGGCTGGCTGGAATGAGGTATCATTTTGGATGTTATACAGTGTTGAGTAATACTTGTTGAACTGTTGGCCTATCTGTGATGGGAGTTTGTAGGATTGAGCGTCTTGTTTAATCTCGTGAATGCGAGAGTTACTAGTGCGGTGTCTTAATTTATTCGCTAAGATTGTGTCAGCCTTATTACCTTTAGTGTAGAATAGCTGTTTCAATTTGAGCAAGTTATTTTGGGTTTTGGTATATTCCAGTTTGCATATATGTCTCCTCACATTTCTAATCTCCTCCTTAATTTGTATGTTATCTGCTTTATGACTTTGCGATTCAAGATCCCTAAGTTTACGATGGGCTTGAGACAAGGAGAGGCCTGCCTGTTTCCTCAAGTGGGCTTGTTTTTGAATAAAGAAACCTCTAGTGGTGGCCTTAAAGGCTCCCCACAGAGTATCTTCCCGGATTCCAGGTGTGTCATTGATTTGTAAGGTGAAGTTTATCTCTTTCCTAAGTTCCTCTCTAAAGGGGATGTCGGATAGAAGGGTGTGGGGTAGTTTCCAGTTGGGTCTGGGCCTAATGGTGTTCTGCGACTCTATGTCCATTAAAACCATGTCATGGTCTGACCATGGGCACGCACAGATCTTTGTGCAAAGAATAAGGTCTAAGGAGTCTGGGTGGCAAAACATGTAATCCAATCTAGAGTGTGTGGAGTGGGGTATAGAATAGTGAGTATAGTCTCTGTCCTGAGGATGTAGAGATCTCCAAACATCGAAAAAATTAAATTGGGACATGAGCTCTCGGAATCTACGACTAACGGTCTCTGGGCAAGAGGAGCTCTTTTTAGGTAATTTTGTCTGTCTGTCAAGGCCGCCATCCCACACCATATTCAGGTCACCTGCCACTATCACCCTGCCTTGTCTGACTTGGTCCACTTTATGTAAGATTTTCTTCAGATATCTGGGCTGGAGGGTGTAGGCAAATATACAGATACTAAGGTGTAAGTGACATGGTCAAGGTTACATATCAGGATAAGGTATCTTGCTTGTGGATCTCTGAACTCATGAAGCGGTTCAAAGGCCACTCTTTTGTTAGTGAGGATAGCAACGCCTCTGGCTTTCTTAGAGTAAGAGGCAGTTTTTACTACGGGATAATCCCGGAATGACGGGCCGGGGGAGGCATCTCCTAAGAGGTGCGTTTACTGAAGAAAGGCTACATCGGCCTTGTGGAATTTTAGTGTTCTAGTAAGCAAGCTACGTTTACCAAAGGTGTTTAGACCTCTTACATTCAGTGTCAGAAACCTGAGGGGCGTCATTTGTGCACTTTAAACTCTTAAAGATAAGGTAGATGGGGGGATCAGTAGGGGAGATAAGGGGTATGGAAGGGAAGGTGAGAAAAGGGAGGCTGGTGGAAGTAGTCCACCTAAGTGGGACCCAAGCGTGGGTTCCAAAGTCTGGGGGGGGAGCTAAACCAAACCAACAGAATGGGCTATCCGCTTTTCAATTGGCTAAATTAGCGGCGAAAAATTCAGGTTTTGCTATAGTGGCGCGCAGAGTGCTTTGGCTAAAATCTTAGTCGGCGGATGTGTCGTCCAAGACAAAACTGCTTAATATTCCTTTCAAGGGTAAGACCCTTTTTGGGCCAGAATTGAAGGAGATTATTTCAGACATCACTGGGGGAAAGGGCCATGCCCTCCCACAGGATAGGCCTTTCAAGGCTAAGAACAAATCTAATTTTCGTTCCTTTCGCAATTTCAGGAACGGACCGTCTCCTAACTCTGCAGCCTCTAGACAAGAGGGTAACGCTTCCCAGCCTAAACCAGCATGGAAACCAATACAAGGCTGGAACAAGGGTAAACGGGCCAAGAAGCCTGCTGCTGCTACCAAGACAGCATGAAGGGGTAGCCCCCGATCCGGGACCGGATCTAGTAGGGGACAGACTTTCTCTCTTTGCTCAGGCTTGGGCAAGAGATGTTCCGGATCCCTGGGCACTAGAAATAGTCTCTCAGGGGTATCTTCTAGAGTTCAAGGAACTTCCTCCAAGGGGAAGGTTCCACATGTCTCGCTTATCTTCAGACCAGATAAAGAGACAGGCATTCTTACATTGAGTAGGAGACCTATTAAAGATGGGAGTGATACACCCAGTTCCAACAGCGGAACAAGGTCTGGGGTTTTACTCAAACCTGTTCGTAGTTCCCAAAAAAGAGGGAACTTTCAGGCCAATTCTGGATTTAAAAATTCTAAACAAATTCCTCAGAGTTCCATCATTCAAAATGGAAACCATTCGAACGATTTTACCAACAATCCAGGAGGGTCAATACATGACTACCGTGGACTTAAAGGATGCGTACCTACATATTCCTATCCACAAAGATCATCATCAGTTCCTAAGGTTCGCCTTTCTGGACAAACATTACCAGTTCGTTGCTCTTCCGTTCGGTTTAGCCACTGCTCCCAGAATTTTCACAAAGGTGCTAGGGTCCCTACTAGCGGTTCTAAGACCGAGGGGCATTGCGGTGGCACCTTACTTAGACGACATCCTAATCCAAGCATCGTCCCTTTCCAGATCAAGGGCTCATACAGACATTGTATTAGCTTTTCTCAGGTCTCACGGGTGGAAGGTGAATGTAGAAAAGAGTTCCCTGTCCCCGTCTACAAGGGTTCCCTTTCTGGGAACAATAATATATTCTGTAGAAATGAAGATTTTTCTGACAGAGGTCAGAAAATTAAAACTTCTAAACGCTTGTCAAGTTCTTCAATCTATTCCTCAGCCTTCCATAGCTCAGTGCATGGAGGTAATAGGACTAATAGTTGCAGCAATGGACGTGGTTCCTTTTGCTCGAATTCATCTAAGACCATTGCAACTGTGCATGCTCAAACAGTGGAATGGGGATTATGCAGACTTGTCTCCCCAGATTCAAGTAGACCAGGTAACCAGAGACTCACTTCGCTGGTGGTTGACTCAGGATCACCTGTCTCGGTGAATGAGTTTCCGCAGACCAGAGTGGGTCATCGTCACGACCGACGCCAGTCTCTTAGGCTGGGGCGCGATCTGGGACTCCCTGAAAGCTCAGGGTCTATGGTCTTGGGAAGAGTCCCTTCTCCCGATAAACATTTTGGAACTGAGAGCGATATTCAATGCGCTCCTGGCCTGGCCTCACCTAGCGAAGGCCAGATTCATAAGATTTCAGTCGGACAACATGACTGTAGCGTACATCAATCATCAGGGGGGAACAAAGAGTTCCTTGGCGATGACAGAGGTATCCAAGATCATCAAATGGGCGGAGGATCACTCCTGCCACCTATCTGCAATCCACATCCCAGGGGTAGACAACTGGGAGGCGGATTATTTGAGTCGTCAGACTTTCCATCCGGGGGAGTGTGAACTCCACCCGGAGGTCTTTGCCCAGTTAACTCAACTATGGGGCATTCCAGATATGGATCTGATGGCGTCTTGTCAGAACTTCAAAGTTCCTCGATACGGGTCCAGATCCAGGGATCCCAGGGCGACACTGGTGGATGCATTAGTGGCGCCTTGGTCGTTCAATCTAGCTTATGTGTTTCCACCGTTCCCTCTCCTTCCCAGGCTGGTAGCCAGGATCAAACAGGAGAAGGCCTCAGTGATCCTAATAGCTCCTGCGTGGCCACGCAGGACTTGGTATGCAGACCTGGTGAATATGTCATCGGCACCACCATGGAATCTACCTTTGAGACAGGATCTTCTAGTACAAGGTCCATTCGAACATCCAAATCTAGTCTCTCTGCAACTGACTGCTTGGAAATTGAACGCTTGATTCTATCTAAGGGTGGGTTTTCAGATTCAGTTATAGATACTCTGGTTCAAGCCAGAAAGCCTGTGACTAGGAAGATTTACCATAAGATATGGCACAAATATATCCGTTGGTGCGAATCCAAGGGTTTTTCTTGGAGTAAAATCAAAATCCCTAGGATTCTTTCCTTTCTCCAAGAGGGTTTGGAGAAAGGTCTGTCAGCTAGTTCTCTAAAGGGACAGATATCTGCTCTGTCTGTCTTGTTGCACAAACGTCTGGCAGCCGTGCCAGATGTACAAGCGTTTGTACAGGCGTTAGTCAGAATCAAGCCTGTTTACAGACCTATGACTCCTCCATGGAGTCTAAACTTGGTTCTTTCAGTTCTTCAAGGGGTTCCGTTTAAACCTTTGCATTCCATAGATATTAAGTTACTATCTTGGAAAGTTCTGTTTTTAGTTGCTATTTCTTCTGCTAGAAGAGTTTCTGAATTATCTGCTTTGCAGTGTACTTCTCCCTATCTGGTATTTCATTCAGATAAGGTAGTTTTACGTACCAAACCTGGTTTTCTTCCAAAAGTAGTTTCCAACAGGAATATTAACCAGGAAATAGTTGTTCCTTCCCTATGTCCGAATCCAGTTTCAAAGAAGGAACGTTTGTTACACAACCTAGATGTGGTCGGTGCCTTAAAATTCTATTTAGAAGCAACAAAGGATTTCAGACAAACATCATCTTTGTTTGTCGTTTATTCTGGTAAGAGGAGAGGGCAGAAAGCTACTGCTACACCTCTTTCTTTTTGGCTGAGAAGCATCATCCGATTGGCTTATGAGACTGCCGGACGGCAGCCTCCTGAACGAATTACAGCTCACTCTACTAGAGCTGTGGCTTCCACATGGGCCTTCAAGAACGAGGCTTCTGTTGATCAGATCTGTAAGGCAGCGACTTGGTCTTCTCTGCATACTTTTGCCAAATTTTACAAATTCGATACTTATGCTTCTTCGGAGGCTGTTTTTGGGAGAAAGGTTTTTCAAGCCGTGGTGCCTTCCGTTTAGGTAACCTGACTTGCTCCCTCCCTTCATCCGTGTCCACAAGTAAGGATGAAGCCGTGGACCGGACACACCAATGTAGGAGAAAACAGAATTTATGTTTACCTGATAAATTTCTTTCTTCTACGGTGTGTCCGGTCCACGGCCCGCTCTGGCTTTTAGTCAGGTTTGAAATTTTTTATTCCATACACTACAGTCACCACGGCACCCTATATTTTCTCCTTTTTCTCCTAACCGTCGGTCGATTGACTGGGGGGCGGAGCCAGAGGGGGGACTATATGTACAGCTCTTGCTGTATGCTCTCTTTGCCATTTCCTGTAGGGGAAGAGAATATCCCACAAGTAAGGATGAAGCCGTGGACCGGATACACCGTAGGAGAAAGAAATTTATCAGGTAAACATAAATTCTGTTTTTTAACACTGTTTTGCAGTTTATGGGGTAGTTTTTTTCTCTTAAAGGCACAGTACCGTTTTTGTTTAATTGCTGTTTCACATGTATTAAAGTGTTTTCCAAGCTTGCTGGTCTCATTACTAGTCTGTTAAACATGTCTGACATAGGAAACTCCTTGTTCAATATGTTTAGAAGCCATTGTGGAACCCCTCTTAGAATGTGTACCAAAAGTACTGAAATTTCTATAAATTATAAAGACCATATTATGGCATTTAAAGATTTATCACCAGAGGTTTCTCACACTGACAAAAGGGAGGTTATGCCATCTAGCTCTCCCCACGTGTCAGAACCTATAACTCCCGCTCAAGTCACGCCAAGTACATCTAGCGCGTCCAATGCGTTTACCTTACAAGACATGGCGGCAGTTATGACTAATACCCTCACAGAGGTATTGTCCAAACTGCCAGGGTTACAAGGAAAGCGAGACAGCTCTGGGGCTAGAACAAATACAGAGCTTTCTGACGCTTTAGTAGCTATGTCCGATATACCCTCACAATGCTCCGAAGTCGTGGCAAGGGAGTTGCTATCTGAGGGTTAGATTTCAGATTCAGGGAAGACGTTACTTCAGTCCGATTCTGAAATGACAGCCTTTAAATTTAAGCTTGAACACCTCCGCTTATTGCTCAGGGAGGTTTTAGCGACTCTGGATGACTGTGACCCCATTTTAGTTCCAGAGAAATTGTGTAAAATGGACAAATACTTTGCAGTGCCTGTTTACACTGATGTTTTTCCAGTCCCTAAGAGGTTTTCGGAAATTATTACTAAGGAATGGGGTAGACCAGGTGTTCCGTTCTCTCCCCCTCCTGCTTTTAAAAAGATGTTTCCCATAGATGTCGCTATACGGGACTCGTGGCAGACAGTCCCTAAGGTGGAGGGTGCTGTTTCTACCCTAGCTAAGCGTACAACTATCCCCGTCGAGGACAGTTGTGCTTTCTTAGATCCTATGGATAAAAAATTGGAGGGTCTCCTTAAGAAATTTTTTATCCATCAAGGTTTTATTCTCCAGCCTCTTGCATGCATTGCCCCAGTTACTGCTGCAGCGGCTTTTTGGTTCGAGTCTCTTGAGGAGGCTCTACAGGTGGAGACCCCGTTAGATGATATTTTAGACAGGATTAAAGCTCTCAAGTTAGCTAATTCCTTTATTTCTGATGCCGTTTTTCATCTAACTAAACTAACGGCTAAGAATTCAGGTTTTGCCATTCTGGCTCGCAGGGCGCTATGGCTTAAGTCCTGGTCAGCAGACGTTACTTCAAAGTCTAAGCTTCTTAACATCCCCTTCAAAGGACAGACCCTATTCGGGCCGGGCCTGAAGGAGATCATTTCTGATATTACTGGAGGAAAAGGTCACGCCCTTCCTCAGGATAGGTCCAATAAATTAAGGACCAAACAGAATAATTTTCATTTTTTTCGAAGCTTCAAGAGTGGTGCAGCTTCAGCTTCCTCTAATGCAAAACAAGAAAGAAATTTCGCCCAGTCCAAACCAGTCTGGAGACCGAACCAGGCTTGGATCAAGGAGAAGCAGGCCAAAAAACCTGCTGCCGCCTCTAAGACAGCATGAAGGTGTAGCCCCCGATCTGGGACCGGATCTAGTAGGGGGCAGACTTTCTCTCTTCGCCCAGGCTTGGGCAAGAGACGTCCAGGATCCCTGGGCATTAGAGAGAGTTTCCCAGGGATATCTTCTGGACTTCAAAGCTTCATCTTCAAAGGGGAGATTTCATCTATCACAATTATCTGTAAACCAGATAAAGAGAGAGGCATTCTTACGTTGTGTTCAAGACCTGCTGGTTATGGTAGTGATCTACCCAGTTCCAAGGGAGGAGCAGGGGCAGGGCTTCTATTCAAATCTGTTTATAGTTCCCAAAAAAGAGGGAACTTTCAGACCAATCTTGGATCTCAAGATCCTAAACAAATTTCTCAGGGTCCCATCCTTCAAGATGGAGACTATCTGAACCATCCTCCCTATGATCCAGGAGGGTCAATATATGACTACCGTGGACTTAAAGGATGCTTATCTCCACATTCCGATTCACAGAGATCATCATCAGTTCCTCAGGTTCGCCTTCTTAGACAGGCATTACCAGTTTGTGGCTCTTCCCTTCTGGTTAGCTACGGCACCAAGAATCTTTACGAAGGTTCTAGGGTCCCTAGTGGCGGTTCTAAGGCCACGGGGCATAGCGGTGGCTCCTTACCTAGACGACATTCTGATACAGGCGTCGACTTTTCAAATCGCCAAGTCCCATACGGACATTGTTCTGGCCTTTCTGAGGTCTCACCAGTGAAAGGTGAACGAAGAAAAGAGTTCTCTCTCCCCTCTCACAAGAGTTTCCTTCCTAGGAACACTGATAGATTCAGTAGAAATGATTTTTTTTCTGACAGAGGTCAGGTTATTAAAGCTTCTAACTTCCTGCAGTGCTCTACATTCCACTTCTTGGCCGTCAGTGGCTCAGTGTATGGAAGTAATCGGCCTAATGGTAGCGGCAATGGACATAGTTCCGTTTGCCTGCCTACATCTCAGACCATTGCAACTTTGCATGCACCAGCCTTCTGGGCTGGGGCGCAGTCTGGAACTCCCTGAAGGCTCAGGGTTCGTGGACTCGGGAGGAAGCTGAGAGCGATATTCAATGCTCTTCAGGCTTGGCCTCAACTAGCTGCGGTCAGGTTCATCAGATTTCAGTCGGACAATATCACGACTGTAGCCTATATCAACCATCAGGGGGGAACAAGGAGCCCCCTGGCAATGTTGGAGGTTTCAAAGATAATTCTATGGGCAGAGGTTCACTCTTGCCATCTCTCAGCTATCCATATCCCAGGAGTAGAGAACTGGGAGGCGGATTTTCTAAGTCAGCAGGCTTTTCATCCGGGGGAGTGGGAGCTCCATCCCGAGGTATTTGCCCAGCTGATTCAACTATGGGGCAAACCAGAACTGGATCTGATGGCGTCTCGTCAGAACGCCAAGCTTCCTTGTTACGGGTCCAGGTCAAGGGATCCCCAGACGGCGCTGATAGATGCTCTAGCAGTGCCCTGGTCCTTCAGCCTGGCTTATGTGTTCCCACCATTTCTTCTCCTCCCTCGTCTGATTGCCAAGATCAAGCAGGAGAGAGCTTTGGTGATTTTGATAGCATCTGCGTGGCCACGCAGGACTTGGTATGCAGATCTGGTGGACATGTCATCCTTTCCACCATGGACTCTGCCGCTGAGGCAGGACCTTCTACTCCAAGGTCCATTCAAACATCCAAATCTAATTTCTATGCCGCTTACTGCTTGGAGATTGAACGCTTGATTTCTCCTGTTAAGTGTAGTCAGTCCACGGGTCATCCATTACTTATGGGATTATATCTCCTCCCTAACAGGAAGTGCAAGAGGATCACCCAAGCAGAGCTGCTATATAGCTCCTCCCCTCTACGTCATACCCAGTCATTCTCTTGCACCTAACTGATAGGACGTGTGAGAGGACTGTGGTGTGTTAAACTTAGTTTTTATTTCTTCAATCAAAAGTTTGTTATTTTAAACGGCACCGGAGTGTGTTGTTTTTCTTCTCAGGCAGCATTAGAAGAAGAATCTACCTGAGTTTGTCTATGATCTTAGCGGTCGTAACTAAGATCCACTTGCTGTTCTCGGCCATTCTGAGGAGTGAGGTAACTTCAGAACAGGGGATAGCAGGCAGGGCCCACCTGCAAGGAGGTATGTGCAGTAAATTATTTTCTAAGGAATGGAATTGACTGAGAAAATACTGCTAATACCGATGTAATGTAAGTGCAGCCTTAAATGCAGTAGTAGCGACTGGTATCAGTCTGATATGTATGTATGTATACTCTGAGGTATTTCTGGGGAATGGAATTTCACTAAGAAAATACTGTCTATATTAAAGTAATATTTGAGCCTGCACTGCAGTGAAAGCGACTAGCAGCAGGCTTATTAATAACACTTCATAATTTTCATTTTTAAAACGTTTACTGGCATGTTAATCGTTTTTTCTGAGGTACTTGGTGATTAAACTTTATGGGCATGATTTTTACCACATGGCTGTCGTTTGTTTCTGAATAAAAACAGTTTACTGAGCTTCCCCACTGTTGTAATATGAGTGGGAGGGGCCTATTTTAGCGCTTTATTGCGCAGTAAAAATTTAGTCACAGTCTTCCTATTTCTTCCTCCATGATCCAGGACGTCTCTACAGAGCCCAGGGGTCTCCAAAACTAGTTTTGAGGGAGGTAATCACTCACAGCAGATCTGTG
Organism: Bombina bombina; assembly: GCF_027579735.1. Taxonomy (NCBI): domain Eukaryota; kingdom Metazoa; phylum Chordata; class Amphibia; order Anura; family Bombinatoridae; genus Bombina; species Bombina bombina. Next base: position 390,366,994 of record NC_069499.1, read on the forward strand.
ACAGTGTGTTTGACTGTGATAAAAAACGTTTATTATTTCAACTGTTATCCGTTTTGGGTATTAAGGGGTTAATCATCCTTTTGCTTGTGGGTGCAATTCTCTGCTAACTTTATACATTTTCTGTTAAAATTTGGTTGTTTTAACATATTTGGTTCATCGTTAATTCAACTGTGTCACAGTTTTATGTTTCTTAAAGGCGCAGTAGCGTTTTTTTATATAGCTTGTAAATTTATTTAAAAGTTTTTTTCCAAGCTTGCTAGTGTTATTGCTAGTCTGTTTAAACATGTCTGACACAGATGAAGCTGTTTGTTCACTATGTTTAAAGGCCAATGTGGAGCCCAATAGAAATTTGTGCACTCAATGTATAGATGTTACTTTGAATAAAAGTCAAACTTTATATGTGAAAAATATATCACCAGACAACGAGGGGGAAGTTATGCAGACTAACTCTCCTCACGTGTCAGTACCTTCGCCTCCCGCTCAGGAGGTGCGTGATATTGTGGTGCCAAGTACATCAGGGCGGCCCATACAAATTACTTTGCAAGACATGGCTAATGTTATGACTGAAGTACTATCTAAATTGCCAGAATTTAGGGGTAAACGCGATCACTTCATCCGGAGGTGTTTGCCCAACTGCTTCATCATTGGGGCAAACCAGATCTGGATCTCATGGCGTCTCGCCAGAACGCCAAGCTTCCTTGTTACGGATCCAGGTCCAGGGACTCGGGAGCGGTACTGATAGATGCTCTGACAGCACCTTGGGTCTTCAACATGGCTTATGTGTTTCCACCCTTCCCGATGCTTCCTCGATTGATTGCCAGGATCAAACAGGAGAGAGCATCGATGATTCTAATAGCGCCTGCGTGGCCACGCAGGACCTGGTATGCAGATCTAGTGGACATGTCGTCCTGTCCACCATGGTCTCTGCCTCTGAGACAGGACCTTCTGATTCAGGGTCCTTTCAAACATCCAAATCTAATTTCTCTTGGAGATTGAACGCTTGATTCTATCAAAGCAGGGATTCTCGGAGTCAGTGATTGATACCTTAATACAGGCTAGGAAACCTGTTACCAGGAAAATTTACCATAAAATATGGCGTAAATACTTATATTGGTGCGAATCCAAGAGTTACTCATGGAGTAAGGTTAGGATTCCTAGGATATTGTCTTTTCTACAAGAAAGTTTAGAAAAGGGTTTATCTGCTAGTTCGTTAAAGGGACAGATCTCAGCTCTGTCTATCCTTTTACACAAACGTCTGGCAGAAGTTCCAGACGTTCAGGCTTTTTGTCAGGCTTTGGCTAGGATTAAGCCTGTGTTTAAGACTGTTGCTCCGCCGTGGAGCTTAAACTTAGTTCTTAACGTTCTGCAAGGTGTTCCGTTTGAACCCCTTCATTCCATTGATATCAAGCTGTTATCTTGGAAAGTTCTGTTTTTAATGGCTATTTCCTCGGCTCGAAGAGTCTGAGTTATCGGCCTTACATTGTGATTCTCCTTATCTGATTTTTCATTCAGACAAGGTAGTTCTGCGTACTAAACCTGGGTTCTTACCTAAGGTAGTCACTAACAAGAATATCAATCAAGAGATTGTTGTTCCATCATTGTGTCCTAACCCTTCTTCAAAGAAGGAACGACTTCTGCACAATCTGGACGTCGTCCATGCCCTGAAATTTTATTTGCAGGCAACTAAAGATTTTCGTCAAACTTCTTCCCTGTTTGTCGTTTATTCTGGACAGAGGAGAGGTCAAAAAGCTTCGGCTACCTCTCTCTCTTTTTGGCTTCGTAGCATAATACGTTTAGCCTATGAGACTGCTGGACAGCAGCCTCCTGAAAGGATTACGGCTCATTCTACTAGAGCTGTGGCTTCCACTTGGGCCTTTAAGAATGAGGCCTCTGTTGAACAGATTTGCAAGGCTGCAACTTGGTCTTCACTTCACACTTTTTCAAAATTTTACAAATTTGACACTTTTGCTTCTTCGGAGGCTGTTTTTGGGAGAAAGGTTCTACAGGCAGTGGTTCCTTCCGTGTAAAGATCCTGCCTGTCCCTCCCGTCATCCGTGTACTTTTAGCTTTGGTATTGGTATCCCATAAGTAATGGATGACCCGTGGACTGACTACACTTAACAGGAGAAAATATAATTTATGCTTACCTGATTAATTCATTTCTCCTGTAGTGTAGTCAGTCCACGGCCCACCCTATAGTTTTCTCCTTTCTCGTTTGGTTTCGGTCGAATGACTGGGTATGACATAGAGGGGAGGAGCTATATAGCAGCTCTGCTTGGGTGATCCTCTTGCACTTCCTGTTAGGGAGGAGATATAATCCCATAAGTAATGGATGACCCGTGGACTGACTACACTACAGGAGAAATGAATTTATCAGGTAAGCATAAATTATATTTTTATCAAAACGTGGTTTCTCCAAGTCGGTCATTGATACCTTGATTCAGGCTCGAAAGCCTGTCACCAGGAAATACTATCATAAGATATGGTGTAAATATCTTCATTGGTGTGAATCCAAGGGTTACTCATGGAGTAAGGTCAGGATTCCTAGGATATTATCCTTTCTCCAAGAAGGATTGCAGAAGGGATTGTCAGCTAGTTCCTTAAAGGGACAGATTTCTGCTCTGTCTATTCTTCTGCACAAGCGTCTGGCAGATGTTCCAGACGTTCAGGCGTTTTGTCAGGCTTTAGTTCGAATCAAGCCTGTGTTTAATCCTGTTACTCCGCCATTGAGTTTAAATTTAGTTCTTAAAGTTCTTCAAGGGGTTCAGTTTGCATTCCATAGATTTCAAGCTTTTATCTCGGAAAGTTCTGTTTTTGGTAGCTATCTCTTCGGCTCGAAGAGTTTCAGAATTATCTGCCTTACAGTGTGAGTCCCCTTATCTGATCTTCCATGAAGATAAGGTAGTTTTGCGTACCAAACCTGGGTTTCTTCCTAAGGTGGTATCTAATAAGAATATCAATCAGGAGATTGTTGTTCTGTCACTGTGTCCTAATCCTTCTTCAAAGAAGGAACGTCTATTACACAATCTTGACGTGGTTCGTGCTTTAAAGTTTTATTTACAAGCTACTAAGGATTTTCGTCAAACATCTGCATTGTTTGTTGTCTACTCTGGAAAGAGGAGAGGCCAAAAGGCTTCGGCATCTTCTCTTTCTTTTTGGCTGAGAAGCATAATCCGTTTAGCTTATGAGACTGCTGGCCAGCAGCCTCCTGAAAGAATTACAGCTCATTCCACTAGAGCGGTAGCTTCCACATGGGCTTTTAAAAATGAGGCCTCTGTTGAACAGATTTGTAAGGCGGCGACTTGGTCTTCGCTTCATACTTCTTCTAAATTCTACAAATTTGATACTTTTGCTTCCTCGGAGGCTATTTTTGGGAGAAAGGTCTTGCAGGCAGTGGGGCCTTCCGTTTAAGTTCCTGCCTTGTCCCTCCCTTCATCCGTGTCCTAAAGCTTTGGTATTGGAATCCCACAAGTAATGGATGAACCTGTGGACTGGATACACCTTACAAGAGAAAACAAAATTTATGCTTACCTGATAAATGTATTTCTCTTGTGGTGTATCCAGTCCACGGCCCGCCCTGTCACTTTAAGGCAGTTGTTTTTTATTTTTAATCTGCAGTCACCACTGCACCCTATAGTTTCTCCTTTTTTCTTGCTTGTTTTTGGATGACTGGGGGTGGCAGTTAGGGGAAGAGCTATATAGACAGCTCTGCTGTGGGTGTCCTCTTGCAACTTCTTGTTGGGAAGGAGAATATCCCACAAGTAATGGATGAACCCGTGGACTGGATACACCACAAGAGAAATACATTTATCAGGTAAGCATAAATTTTGTTTTCTAAAAGGGATTTGTGGTTAAAGGGACATTATACACTAGATTTTTCTTTGCATAAATGTTTTGCAGATGATCCTTTTATATAGCCCATACAGGTTTTTTTTTTTGTTGGTTTTTCTTCTTAAAGACACGATGAGTCCACTGATCATCTTCATTACTTTTGGGATATTCACTTCCTGGTCAGCAGGAAGATTTAAAGAGCACCACAGCAGAGCTGTTAAATAGCTCCTCCCTTCCCTCCCACTCCAGTCATTCTCTTTGCCTACGTTAGTGATAGGAAGCAGGTAAAGTGAGGTGTTAGTTTAGATTCTTCAATCAAGAGTTTTTTGTTTTATGAGTAGTGCTAGAGAGTGCTACTTTGTTCTGGGGTGTAGCCTTGTCCATATCAGTCTCTACAGTAGAGTTCTGGTGGCTTTAGAGCTATGGGAACTGGTGGGACATAATTCTCACTGCGCCTCCCATTTTCAGCTGCCTTATATCCTTCAGCCTGAGATTATTACTGACTCAGCATTGCTTATCAATCAGGCCAATGTGAGGGAGAGGACCTCTCAAGCTTGGCAACTGCCAGGCAGTGTTTGAGGTAAGTGCTGCCTTTTTCTGGGATCTAAGGAGTCTCAGTGTTTGATTCATTAGCACTATGGTACATAATGGGTTAATGGTAAACCTTACTTATGTGGGGACATTTTCAGACTTTCAGAAAAGAAGTCTTACTTGGGCAGTGATTAGATGCAGGCACTGGGGCTGGAGTTATGTTGCTAAGTTTATTTTCACTAAAACGGAGGGCTCTGGTGATTTCACTTTAGTTTTTTCCCTCAGAGGGAAGCAGAGACTTGCAGCACGCCCACAAAGGGCGAGACTTCCTGTTTTTTGGAGCCTCTGCTTGTAGCACTATTTATAAGCAGTTGCAGGTCTTCAAATGTGCTGTACTGGGGTTTATCTGGGCTAGAGCAGCATGTAGAACACTTCATGTGCTTTTAGCACATATGCTGTCCTAGTTCGGTTTTTCTTGCAGGTTGCAGTAACAGATCATTTCTACAAGGGATCCGGTAGCATTGGTTAAGGTAGGAGCACCTCAGCAGGTTGCTGTGTTGCAGAGGTTTAATTATTGCTTACATTTTCTAACCGTTTTGTAACTTCAGCAAAATTAGCAGTTTGTCAAGAGAGAGAAAAAACGTTTAAATTTAAAGAGACGGTAACAGTTTTTGATAATTTTTTTTATTGTTATTCCCAGTATTTTTTCTGCTCAATACCAATATTTTATGTGGAAAAAATGGACCAAGATGAGGTGCAAGCTGTTATATGTGATTTATGTCTTGATGCAAATGTGGAACCACCAATCCCTTTCTGTCCTACATGTATTGAAAGGACTGTGAATTTTAGGAGCCAATCTCCTCTCAGACAGATTTTGTCCAAGAGTCCTCTGATGAGGGTCAATTTCTGCAGCAACTTCCTTTACTATTTCTGCAGCAACTTTCTGCCCTGCACTTCTACTGTAGTTCCTTCTGGAATTTCACTACAGAACATAGCTTCTCTTATGTCTACTACTATCTCTGGTGCTCTGTCTGCCTTTCCAATGTTGCAGGGCCATTTCTGCATTTAGCGAGGTTTCTGATGTTGTGGTAGCTATCTCAGAAGTTTCTTCTCACAGATCTGAGGAAGAGTTTCCTGCTCTGGCATCTGAAGGAGAAATCTCAGATTCGGAGGAGGTGTTACCTTTGACTGACTCAGAAGTGGTATCTTTCAGGTTTAAACTGGACCATCTTCGTCTCTTACTTAGAGAGGTTTTAATTACCCTAGATGATAGTGACTCCACAGTGATGGTTGTCCCCCCCAAAGTCTAGCAAATTATGAGGTACCTTCCTTTACAGATGTTTTCCAGTTCCTAAGAAGGCCTCTGAAAGTATTAATAGAGAATGGGAGAGACCTGGTATTCCTTTATCTCCTTCTCCTATTTTCAAGAAGAGGTTTCCTATAGCTGACTCAGTTAAAGAGGTTTGGCAAACTGTTCCTAAGGTAGAAGGAGCTGTTTCAAACTTGGCTAAGAGAACTACTATCCCTATAGAGGATAGCTGTGGTTTTATAGATCCGATGGACAAAAAGTGCGGCAGCCTACTGGTTTGATGATCTGGCTGATGCCCTCAGACGAGAAACCCCCTTGGACGAGATCCAGGACAGGATAAGCTAGCTAATGCCTTTATCTCGGATGCCACCCATCAAGTTATTAAGTTGGGGGCCAAAATTTCAAGCTTCTCTATCTTGGCTCGCAGGGCCTTATGTCTGAAACCTTGGTCTGTAAACGTTTCATCTAAGTCGAAGCTTCTAGCTGTCCCTTAGAAGGGGAAGACCCTGTTTGTTCCTGAGCTGAAAGAGATTATTTCTGACATTACGGGAGGTAAGGGTCACCTTCTCCCTCAGGACAAAAAGATTAGGCAGAAAGGAAGACAAAGTAATTTTCGTTCCTTTCGCAACTTCAAGGGATTCTCTTCCTTTTCTCCCTCAACTAAGCAGGAACAAGCTAAATCTAATTGGAGACCCGCCCAATCTTGGAATAAGGGTAAGCAATCCAAGAAGGCGGCCAATGACTCCAAGACAACATGAAGGTTTTGCCCCCGATCTGGGACAAAGAGATCTGGTAGGGGGCAGACTTTCTTTTTTCGCTCAAGCTTGGGTTCGGGACGTTCAGGATCCCTGTGCTATAGAAAAAGTGTCTCAGGGATACAAGCTGGAGTTCAAAATGTGTCCTCCCAGGGGCAGGTTTCTAATTTCAAGTTTGTCTGCAGACCAGACAAAAAGAGAGGCGTTCTTACATTGTGTAGAAGACCTCTTAGCTCTGGGAGTGATCGTTCCCGTTCCACCTCAAGATCAAGGTATGGGATTCTATTCCAATCTGTTTGTGGTTCCCAAGAAGGAAGGAACCTTCAGACTAGGGTTGCACCGATACCATTTTTTTAAGACCGAGTACAAGTACCGATACTTGTTTTCAAATACTCGCCGATACCAATTACCGATACTTTTATGTCATGTGACAGTTTACCAAGCACAATACAGACTGATTATTTAAGATTCCTTCTTATGAAGGACTGTAGCTCAAAAGACATTATGAAATAATAAAACAGGTTTTATTTGTCACAAAGTTCACAGAACATGTTTAGAAATAAAAATATTACAATAAAATATATTAACAACAACAATAAATAACAAATATAAAATTGCAACCAACCAAAAGTGCGATACAGTAAAAAATAGAACAGAATACTGTTTGATCATGGCGAACAACACTATGGGCTAGATTACATTTGACTGGTAAGCTTTACCAACGCTCTCATTACACGTCCTACTCCACTAAAGGCTATGGAGTTGGAAATGTGAACAGAGCGTTGGTAAAGCTTACCAATCAAATGTAATCTAAATCAAGTCCTTTAATTGCAGGATGAGTGTTCAATGGGATTAACTTAAATCTTCCTATGAGTACTCTTCCTGCAATTATATAAACTAAGATGTTCCTCAGAGTACAGTATGTTTTGAACATAATTGTGCAAGATGAGAACTAGCAGTATAAAAGGCAATCTAGCAATTAGAATAATTTTTCAAAAGTAAGTGGCAAGTTCTTTTTAAGGAACAGAACAGAAGCATCTCTGCATGTTCAGCTATAAGTCTGTTTTTGCTATCAGTAAGGAGGTTCAACTTTCCACACTACTGCATGGGGCAGAAAGATATTTTTGGGCCATTTTAGCCAGAGCTGAAAATCTCAGTTTATTAACTGCCCAGTACTTCAGGGGTTTGTCTAAACTATGTAAAGTAATCTCTCCTACAATAATACAATTAAGAGCAATTTGTATTAGCAGAACAGTAGTAAACAATGTTTAGTTTAGTCTCCACTCCAGATTTAAATGAAATGGGAACATGCAGTTTGAAAAAAACACCACAAGATAGCATATGGGTAGTAAGTGGAGGTATCGGTTTAAGTATCGGTGCATTTGCACGAGTACAAGTACTCATGCAAGTACTTGGTATCGGTACCGATACTAGTATCGGTATTGGTGCAACCCTACTTCAGACCAATTCTAGACCTCAAGAGTCTAAATAAGTTTCTCAGAGTGCCATCCTTCAGGATGGAAACTATTCGTTCCATCCTTCCCTTGATCCAAGAGGGTCAGTTTATGACAACAGTAGATTTAAATGACGCGTACCTGCATGTTCCCATTCACAGGGATCCTCACAGGTTCTTATGGTTTGCCTTTCTAGACAAGCATTTCCAGTTTGTGGCTCTTACTTTCGGTCTTGCCACGGCTCCCAGAATCTTCACAAAGGTTCTGAGGTCTCTTCTTGCGGTGCTTTGTTCAAGAGGCACTGCGGTGGCGCCGTATCTGGACGATATCTTAGTTCAGACGCGGTCCTTTCAGCTAGCAAAATCATACACGGACCTGGTAGTGGCTTTCCTAAGGTCACACGGGTGGAAGGTGAATCTAGATAAGATCTCTTTAGTTCCTCATACAAGAGTGACCTTTCTAGGGACCATCATAGACTCTCTGTCTATGAAGATTTTTCTGACAGAAGTCAGGAAATTAAAGATTATCGATACTTGTCGAGCTCTGCAATCTTCTCCTCGTCCTTCTGTGGCCCAGTGCATGGAGTTAATAGGTCTGATGGTAGTGGCAATGGACATCGTCCTGCTTGCTCGCTTTCATCTCAGAGCTCTGCAGTTGGACATGCATAAACAATGGAACGGAGCTTATTTGGACTTGTCCCCTCGACTTCTATTGACACAGGAGACAAGGGAGTCTCTTCTTTGGTGATTGTCTCTAGATTATCTCTCCCAGGGAACATGTTTTCGCAGACCATCCTGGGAGATTGTGACAACAGATACCAGCCTTCAGGGGTGGGGAGCAGTTTGGGGCTCCCTAAGGGCTCAGACAGAGTCTCTTTTGCCCATAAACATTCTGGAACTCAGAGCGATCTACAATGCTCTCTTGACCTGGCCTCAGCTAGCTTCGGATCAGTTTATCAGGTTCCAGACGGACAACATAACGTCAGTGGCGTATATCAATGATCAGGGAGGAACAAGGAGTTCCTTGGCGATGACAGAGGTTTTCAAAATAATTCAGTGGGCGGAGGCCCATTCTTGTTGTCTGTCGGCAATCCACATCCCAGGGGTGGACAACTAGGAGGCGGATTTTCTGAGCAGACAGACCTTTCATCTGGGGGAGTGGGCACTTCATCCGGACGTGTTCTCCAGTCTGATCCTCAAATGGGTTCAGCCGGAGTTGGATTTCATGGCATCCAGGCAGAATACCAAACTTCCCAGGTATTGGTCGAGATTCAGAGATCCTCAGGTTGAGCTGATGGATGCTCTGGCGGCCCCTTGGTCCTTCAGTCTAACATATGTTTCCTCCGTTTGCTCTCCTTCCGCAAGTGATTGCCCGGATCATACGGGAAAGGGCTTCAGTGATTCTCGTAGCACCGGCCTGGACTCGCAGGATCTGGTATGCAGACCTGGTGGAGATGTCGTCTCTGCCTCCTTGGAGGCTTCCGCTTCGAAAGGACCTTCTGATTCAGGGACCCTTCCATCATCCAAATCTAGATTCTCTGAAGCTGACTGCTTTGAGATTGAACGGTTGATTCTAGCCAAGCGAGATTTTTCTGACTCAGTCATAGACACTTTGATTCAGGCTCTTAAGCCTGTCACTAGAAAGATTTATCACAAGATTTGGCGTAAATACCTTTATTGGTTTGAATCCAAGGGCTACTCCTGGGGTAGAGTTAGGATTCCTAGAATTGTATCTTTTCTCCAGGAAGGATTGGAGAAAGGATTATCTACAAGTTCTTTAAAGGGTCAAATTTCAGCATTATCTATCCTGTTACACAAGCGTCTAGCTGATGTCCCTGATGTTCATTCTTTTTTTCAGGCCTTAACCAGAATTAGACCTGTGTTTAGACCAATTACTCCTCCATGGAGTCTTAATTTAGTTCTCAAGGTTCTTCAAGGGATTCCGTTTGAATCTATGCATTCCTTAGATATCATGTTGTTATCTTGGAAGGTTTTAATTTTGGTATCGATTTCTTCTCCTCGTAGAGTGTCTGAGCTTTCAGCATTACAATGTGAGCCCCCTTACCTTATTTTTCATGCGGATAAGGTTGTCTTATGTACGAAATTTGGATTTCTTCCCAAGATTGTTTCTGATCGGGACATTAATCAGGAAATTGTTGTACCTTCCTTGTGTCCTAATCCTCCTTCTAAGAACGAGAGGCTCTTACACAATTTGGATGTAGTTTGTGCTTTAAAGTTTTATTTACATGCAACTAAAGTATTTCGCCAGTTTTCCTCTTTGTAGTATTTTCAGGCAAACGTAGGGGACAGAAAGCTACAGCTGTTTCTCTTTCTTTTTGGGTGAAGAGTATTATATGTTTGGCTTACGAAACTGCTGGACAGCAGCCTACTGAGAGGATTACGGCTCATTCCACTAGGGCTGTTGCTTCCTCATGGGCATTCAAAAATGAAGCTTCTGTGGAACAGATTTGCAAGGCTGCAACTTGGTCTTCTCTTCACACTTTTACAAAATTTTACATATTTTTTCTTCTGCTGAGACGGCTTTTGGGAGAAAGGTTCTTCATGCAGTGGTGCCTTCCGTTTAGGTATCCTGTCTTGTCCCTCCCGTATCATCTGTGTACTAGCTTGGGTATTGGATCCCATAAGTAATGAAGATGATCCGTGGACTCATCGTGTCTTTAAGAAGAAAAGAAAATGTATACTTACCTGATAAATTTATTTCTACTTAGACACGATGAGTCCACGGCCCGCCCTGTCATTTTTAGACAGGGTTTTTTTTTATTGTAAACATCAGTCACCTCTGCACCTTGGCTTTTCCTTTCTCTTCCTAACTTTGGTCGAATGACTGGAGTGGGAGGGAAGGGAGGAGCTATTTAACAGCTCTGCTGTGGTGCTCTTTGCCTCTTCCTGCTGACCAAGAAGTGAATATCCCATAAGTAATGAAGATGTTCTGTGGACTCATCGTGTCTAAGAAGAAATAAATTTTATCAGGTAAGCATAAATTTTCTTTTTTTTACAAAAGGGATGGGGTGAGTGTCTTTCTGCTTTTTCCCACTTGCAGTGGGTGTTCCAGCTACCTTTTTAACAGAGCTAAACTTGAAGCTTCTAAGTAAGTTTTTAAATGGTTTTATACTGGATTTTTATATGTGTATCTGTGCATAAATTGTTTATAGTAGTGTCTGTTACATTCAGTTATATAAAAAGTGGTGTATACTGTCCCTTTAAGTCTTGGTCTGCTGATATGGTTTCTAAATCAAGGCTGTTATTTGGTTATGGTTTGTATTCTATTATGTTTATTGTAATGGATGGTAAAGGAGCTCAAGGCTTGAAGTCCCAGGCCAGATTTTAAACTCCTAATCATTTTTGTCCCTTTCGTCAGAACAGAGCACAGAAATTTGATTCTTCTACTCAGAGGCAGATTCCTCTGTTTTCGTCTGGAAGCCCATTTCTAACTGGAACAAGTCTGAACAGTGGTAAGGGGTAGGTTAAGCTTCTTTCAGGAAGCTTAGTTTCAGTTTATTCATGAACCCTGTATTATCTAAATATCTTTTGAAATATGTTTCAGTATGAGGCCTTCCATAGGAAGGTTTTTTTCTGTCCAATGTTCTGTGAAATCCTGTAAATACTCTGGCCATTTTTAGTCCGTTTTGGATCTATAATCTATGAGAGTGATTGTTACTGTTCTTTTGTTTGTTCAGGGAATTAAGTTTTATTAACTTCCTCTTTATTTTTTTAAAGGAGGGAACTTTCAGACCAGTTCTGGATCTAAAGACTCTGAACTAATTTCTCAGAGGTACTACTTTCTAATTAGAAACTTTGCAGCATTTTGTTGTGAAAGGTCACTTTATGTCCAAAATAGATTTATGGGATGCTTACCTTTTTGTTCCTCTACTAAAGTAACATTGTCGATTTGTTGCTCTGCAGTTTGATCTGGGTACAATTTCCAGAATATTTTCCATGGTTCTGGGTACCCTTTTGTTTGCTATCAGAACTCGGGTATTACAGTGTTGTCTTTTCTGGATGATATTTTGGTTAAAGCCGCATCTTTTCATTTAGCAAATTCTCACACCAGCAGACTACTGTTGTTTCTTCAACAACTTGGTTGGAAAATATTTTTTTCAAAGAGTTTTCTGCTTCCTCAAACTAAGGTTGTTTCTGGGAGTTCAGCTAGATTCAGTTTTCATTAGTCATTTTTTCGCTTCCTTATGAGGCCTCTTCAGCTTTGTATGCTTCGGCAGCGGTGCAAGGATCTTTCTCTGCTATCTCAAAAGATTAATCTAGATTTCAGAACAAGCCAGTCTCTGTCTTGGTAATTGAGTCATCAGCTTATTATGCAGGGGGCGTCTTTTGTTTGTCCTACTTGCTCTGTAATATCTACAAATGCAAGTCTCTCAGGGGGAGGAGGAGGCTGTCTGGGGATCTCAGAGAGGGCAAGGTTTTTTTTTTGTGTCCTCAGGGGTAAGGTTTCCTACTAATGTTTTAAAATTCCATGCAATTTTCAGAGCATGAAATTTTCAGAGATTTGGCCTCTGAGTGGAAAGGGAGCCTTATCTCGGATTTTAGGTAGACTATGTTTCAGCAGTAGCATATGCCAGTCATCAAGGGGGGGGGGTGACTTACAGTTCCCTAGCCATGAGGGAAGAATCACAAATTCTTTCCTGGGCAGAAATCAATTGTTACATTTCTGGTGTACATATTACTGGAGTGATCAACTGGGAAACATATTTTCTTAGTAGTTAGTCCTTGCATCCAGGACAGTGGTCTCTTCATCTAAAAGTCTTCAATCAGATAGTGGATCTTTGGGTCTTGCAGAGATACATTCAATGGTCTCTCGTTTTGATGTCTAGATTTTCAGGTACTGTGCGGGGTTCATGAATTCTCACACAGTGTTTGTGGGTGCTCTGGTAGTTCTGTTGTCATTTCAACTAGCTTATGTTTTTGCCACCTCTGTTTCTTTTTCTCAGGGTGATAAAAAGGCGTGTCTAGACTAGAAGGCGTGTCAGTGATTCTAGTTTCCCCAGCTTGGTCTCGCAGAGTTTGTTATGCAGATCTAGTTTAGATGACCGGTTGCCCTCTTTGGTCTCTTCCTTTGCATCCAGACCCTCTATCTTAAGGTCTCAGATCTCTAAGCTTGATTTCATAGAGATTGAACAAATACTTCTTAGGAGAGAGGGTTCTTTAATTTTTTTATTGAGACTCTGATACAGGTTTGTAGCCTGTGTCCAGGAAGATGTAGTATAAGGTTTGGAGAACCTTTATTTCTTGTTGTAAGGATCATGGTTTTCCTGGCATTTTTTGAGAATTCCTAGGTTCTTGCAATCTTTGCAGGATGGTTTGGATAAGGGTTTATCTACCAGTTATTTTGAAGGGTCAGATTTCAGTTCTTTCAGTTATTTTCCTCTGGATTGATTGCTAACCTTCCAGATATTTATAGTTGTGTTCAGGCTTTGGCGAGCGTTCTGTTGTTTAACCAATTTTTTCCTCCTCCTTGAAATCTATCTTGGTTTTGAAAGTTTGGCAGTCTTATCCTATTTGAGCCAATGCATTAGGTTTTGTTTCTTTGGCCTATTTCTCCTGCTAAAAGAGTTTATATGTTATCTGCTCTTTCATGTGTTTATCCTTTTCTTTTTTTTTTTTAAGGATAAGGCATTTTAGGACTAAATTTGGTTGTTTTTTTTTGCCTAAGGTTGTATCTTCTTACTATATGAGTCGGGAAATTGTTGTACATTTTTTGTAATAATCCCTAAATTCTTCAGAGTTTTTTTGTTTGTTTTTTGTGTATATTTTAGATATTGTTGGAGTGTTGAAGTATTATGTTTTTTGTTTGTTTGTTTTCTTAATTCTTTTATTTATAAAGTGACAGGATACAGAAGGCAAAAAAGGCAGGGAAACACAAAATATTATGAGCAAACATGTAGAATTGTTAGTATAGATAAATCATAACATCATAATATCTGTGTTAAATTGAAACTTAAAATTGTACTTTCTGTCTGAGTTTTCTCTTATACAGCCAATCCTCAAAAAAGGAGAAAGAAGAAAAAAAAATATATATTGTTTTCCCCCTCTGGAGCCTAGTTTGTTGATCCTACCATATTGCAAGTAGGGCTAAGTCTGAATATCTAAATCGGAATATTATAATGTCTTGTTCTTCCTTAGGGAGTGATTTAATAAATATTGACCATTTTCCAAAAAAAGAACCTCACTAAATGGGTATCTATGGCTCTCTGTTCGATAATACGTTGCTTTTTAATAAAATTCATTATTTCTGTAAATTTTGGTATTGGCTTATCTTTCCACTTGTGGAAGATGAGGCTTCTTATGCACAATATGAAAGAATTAATAATTTTATTATTGGTCAAGTCTATGTTATAGGGGGAGAGGAGGACTATGTTGTGCTTGGAAAAAGTAAAAGGAGATATCTTTAGGACCGTATTGATCCAGTATTCTAACTTTAACCAAAGGTGTTTTATCTTAGGGCATTCCCACAGCATATGGATTAATTCAGCTCCTAGTAATTGACATGTAGGGCAATTATTAAAATCTAAATTGTGCCACTTATATCCCTTATGCAGAGTGTAGTAGGTCATGTACAAAAGTTTAAGATGTGATTATCTCCAGAAAGCCGATAATGTGGTTTCACGTACCCTATTAATAGAATACTTTGTTGTGAGTATGAAGCTTTGGAAGTAGGGGTTGCCACTTATTGAAAATATAAGTTAAATGTTCATCTCCTCTAAGTCCCAATAACAATCTATACCAGGGAGAGAGAGAGAGAGAGAGAGAGAGAGAGAGAGAGAGAGAGAGAGAGAGAGAAAAAACCATGCTGAACTAATTTAATCCTGGAGTCTAATTTTGCCAAAGTCCAATTCCACCCATGTAGGGTAGTAATATTGAAGGGACAATTAACACCAGAATTATTGTTTAAAAAGAAAGATAATCCCTTTATTACCCATTCCCCAGTTTTGCATAACTAACAATGTTATAGAAATACACTTTTTACTCCTGTGATTACCTTGTATCTAAGCCTCTGCAAACTGCCCCCTTATTTCAGTTCTTTTGATAGATTTGCATTTTAGCCAATCAGTGCTATCTCCAGGGTAACTTCACTTGCATGATCTCAATATTATATATATGAAACACATGAACTAATGCCCTCTAGTGGTCAAAATGCATTTAGATTAGAGGCAGTCTTCAAGGTCTAAGAAATTAGCATATGAACCTCCTAGCTTTAGCTTTCAACTAAAAAGTTCTTTAAAATTACATTCCCTATTTAAATCATGAAAGTTTTTTTTTTTCTAATGACACAGTGAGTCCATGGATCATCATAATTACTATTGGGAATATCACTCCTGACCAGCAGGAGGAGGCAAAGAGCACCACAGCAAAGGTGTTAAATCTGACTCCCTTACCCACACCCCCAGTCATTCTCTTTGCTTGTATCAGTTGCAAGGAGGGGTAAAGTTAGGTGTCTGATTCTTCAATCAAGAGTTTTATTTTATTTTTGAGCAGAGCAAGTTTGCTCTGGTCTTTTGGGTTTAGCCGTAGTCCATGTCAGTCTCTTCAGTAGAGCAGTGGTGGCTTTTAAGCATTTGGGAACTTGTGGGGTTTAATCCCCACTGTGCCTCCCAAGTAGTTTGTGCTGCCCTTCTTTAAAAGCCTGAGTAGGTTTGCTCAGTCTTTTCTGTTTCCACAGGACCATGTGAGGAGTTTTGCCTTTCAAACTTTGTGAGCTGCCCTGCTGCCGGGCAGATGGTTATGGAGGTAAGTGCTGTTTTTATTTTCTGTTTGGAGCAGAAGTTTTTCTACATAATACAGCGTCCCAGGCGCAAAAAAATCTGGAAAACGTAGGGGCCAGAAAGCTACGGCTACCTCTATTTCTTTTTGGCTGAAGAGTATCATCCGTTTTGCATACGACAGCAGCCTCCTGAAAGAATTACGGCTCATTCTACTAGGGCTGTGGCTTCCTCATGTGCATTTAAAAATGATGCTTCTGTTGAAGCATTGGTTGTCTCTTCACATGTTTTCCAAATTTTCCAGATTTGATAATTTTGCCTCGTCCGAGGCTGTTTTTGGGAGAAAGGTTCTTCAAGCCAGTGGTGCCTTCCGTTTAGGTTCCTGTCTTGTCCCTCCCTTTCATCCGTGTCCTATAGCTTTGGTATAGTATCCCATAAGTAAGGATGAAATTTGTGAACTCGTCATATCTTGTAAAAGAAAAGGAAATTTATGCTTACCTGATGATAAATTTATTTCTTTTACAATATGACGAGTCCACGGCCCACCCTGTCATTTCTAAGACAGGTATTTATTTTTGTTAAACTTCAGTCACCTCTGCACCTTGGCTTTTCCTTTCTCTTCCTAACTTCGGTCGAATGACTGGAGTGGGAGGGAAGGGAGGAGCTATATATACAGCTCTGCTGTGGTGCTCTTTGCCTCCTCCTGCTGACCAGGAGGCGTAATCCCATAAGTAAGGATGAAATCCGTGGACTCGTTATATCGTAAAAGAAATACATTTATCAGGTAAGCATAAATTTCCTTTTTCCGGCGTGTGCTGTGTATAGTTTCAGAACTGCTTGATGGGCTTGCAGTTTTTTTTACTCCCAGCGGCTGTTTGCTGAGTGTACTGTCATGCCGGCCGGGAGGTGATGGACTGAGTTTATTCAGTGCAAGTTTTGTTCGCTCTTTTCTAATCACTTCTGAGTTGCAGGAAGTTATACGCTGTCGGCTCCTGTTCCGGTGTGTGTGTTTGTCAGAACGGAGAGCGGGTGCTGGTAGTGGGGAGTCCGGATTCTTCTTTGGGCTACGTTTTTATTCTCTGGTCTGTGGGAGGTCAGGTAAGCACCTCAGCTAGGCTTGTAGAGGTGCAGCAGGGGTTTAGGTTTTTCTTTTTTGCTTAACGTTTTTTTCTTAAAGTAACAATAATGTTATTTCTCTTGTTAAGTGTATCCAGTCCACGGATCATCCATTACTTGTGGGATATTCTCCTTCCCAACAGGAAGTTGCAAGAGGATCACCCACAGCAGAGCTGCTGTATAGCTCCTCCCCTAACTGTCATATCCAGTCATTCTTTTGCAAGCCTCAACCAAGATGCAGGTCGTAAGAGGAGTGTGGTGTTTAATACTTAGTTTATTCTTCAATCAAAAGTTTGTTATTTTTAAATGGTGCCGGAGTGTACTGTTTATCTCAGGCAGTATTTAGAAGAAGAATCTGCCTGCGTTTTCTATGATCTTAGCAGAAGTAACTAAGATCCATGGCTGTTCTCACATATTCTGAGGAGTGAGGTAACTTCAGAGAGGGAATGGCGTGCAGGTTTTCCTGCAATAAGGTATGTGCAGTTAATATTTTTCTAGGGATGGAATTTGCTAGAAAATGCTGCTGATACTGAACTAATGTAAGTAAAGCCTTAAATTCAGTAATAGCGACTGGTATCAGGCTTATTAATAGAGATACATACTCTTATAAAAATGTAATATAAAACGTTTGCTGGCATGTTTAATTGTTTTTATATGTATTTGGTGATAAAACTTATTGGGGCCTAGTTTTTTTCCACATGGCTGGCTTGAATTTTTCCTAGAAACAGTTTCCTTAGGCTTTCCACTGTTGTAATATGAGTGGGAGAGGCCTATTTTGCCATTTTTTTGCACAGCAAAAATTACAGACACAGACATCCAGCTTCTTCCTGCATGATCCAGGACATCTCTGGAGGGCTCAAAAGGCTTCAAAGTCGTTTTTGAGGGAGGTAAAAAGCCACAGTAGAGCTGTGGCAGTTGTGACTGAAAAAACAAACAAAAAAAAAACATGTTTTTGTCTTTTATTATTCCTTTTTGGGTATTAAGGGGTTAATCATCCATTTGCAAGTGGGTGCAATGCTCTGCTAACTTGTTACATACACTGTAAAAATTTTGTTAGTTTAACTGCCTTTCTTCTGTTATGTGTGATCAGTCCACGGGTCATCATTACTTCTGGGATATAACTCCTCCCCAACAGGAAATGCAAGAGGATTCACCCAGCAGAGCTGCATATAGCTCCTCCCCTCTACGTCAGTCCCAGTCATTCTCTTGCACCCAACGACTAGATAGGATGTGTGAGAGGACTATGGTGATTATACTTAGTTTTTATGACTTCAATCAAAAGTTTGTTATTTTAAAATAGCACCGGAGCGTGTTATTACTTCTCTGGCAGAGTTTGAGGAAGAATCTGTCAGAGTTTTTTACTATGATTTTAACCGGAGTAGTTAAGATCATATTGCTGTTCTCGGCCATCTGAGGGAGGTAAAGGCTTCAGATCAGGGGACAGCGGGCAGATGAATCTGCATTGAGGTATGTAGCAGTTTTTATTTTCTGAATGGAATTGATGAGAAAATCCTGCCATACCGTTAAAATGACATGTATGTATACACTTCAGTATTCTGGGGATGGTATTTCACCGGAACTACTCTGTTAAAGGTCACTAATCCTTTTTAATAACTATTTATCATGTTAAACGTTTTTGCTGGAATGTAGAATCGTTTACATTGCTGAGGTACTGTGTGAATAAATATTTGGGCATTATTTTCCACTTGGCAGTTTTTTTGCTTTAATTGTGACAGTTTCGTTTCTCTTCACTGCTGTGTGGGAGAGGGAGGGGCCGTTTTTGGCGCTCTTTGCTACGCATCAAAAAATACCAGTCAGTTACTTTTATATTTCCTGCATGATCCGGTTCATCTCTGATAGATCTCAGGGGTCTTCAAACTTCTTTGAAGGGAGGTAAATTCTCTCAGCAGAGCTGTGAGAATTCTTATAGTGACTGTGAATAAAAACGTTGCTTTGTATTTTTTATGTCAAATTTAATTATTGTTATTTTACTAATGGGAACAAACCTTTGCTAAAAGTTTTGTTGTTTTAAAGTTTGATGCTATAACTATTTTTCAGTTCATTATTTCAACTGTCATTTAATCGTTAGTACCTCTTTGAGGCACAGTACGTTTTTTGCTAAAAAAGATTATAACCAAGTTGTAAGTTTTTTGCTAGTGTGTTAAACATGTCTGACTCAGAGGAAGATATCTGTGTCATTTGTTCCAATGCCAAGGTGGAGCCCAATAGAAATTTATGTACTAACTGTATTGATGCTACTTTAAATAAAAGTCAATCTGTACAATGTGAACAAATTTCACCAAACAGCGAGGGGAGAGTTATGCCGACTAACTCGCCTCACGCGGCAGTACCTGCATCTCCCGCCCGGGAGGTGCGTGATATTTTGGCGCCTAGTACATCTGGGCGGCCATTACAGATAACATTACAAGATATGGCTACTGTTATGACTGAAGTTTTGTCTAAATTACCAGAACTAAGAGGCAAGCGTGATCACTCTGGGGTGAGAACAGAGTGCGCTGACAATGCTAGGGCCATGTCTGATACTGCGTCACAGCTCGCAGAGCATGAGGACGGAGAGCTTCATTCTGTGGGTGACGGTTCTGATCCAAACAGATTGGACTCAGATATTTCAAATTTTAAATTTAAATTGGAGAACCTCCGTGTATTACTAGGGGAGGTCTTAGCAGCTCTCAACGATTGTAACACCGTTGCAATACCAGAGAAACTGTGTAGGTTGGATAAATACTTTGCGGTACCGGCGAGTACTGACGTTTTTCCTATACCTAAGAGACTAACTGAAATTGTTACTAAGGAGTGGGATAGACCCGGTGTGCCGTTCTCACCCCCTCCAATATTTAGAAAGATGTTTCCAATAGACGCCACCACTCGGGACTTATGGCAAACGGTCCCCAAGGTGGAGGGAGCAGTTTCTACTTTAGCTAAGCGTACCACTATCCCGGTGGAGGATAGCTGTGCTTTCTCAGATCCAATGGATAAAAAATTAGAGGGTTACCTTAAGAAAATGTTTGTTCAACAAGGTTTTATATTACAACCCCTTGCATGTATCGCGCCGATTACGGCTGCGGCAGCATTTTGGATTGAGTCGCTTGAAGAGAACCTTAGTTAATCTACGCTAGACGACATTACGGACAGGCTTAGAGTCCTTAAACTAGCTAATTCCTTCATTTCGGAGGCCGTAGTACATTTAACCAAACTTACGGCTAAGAACTCAGGATTCGCCATACAGGCACGTAGGGCGCTGTGGCTAAAATCCTGGTCAGCTGATGTTACTTCTAAGTCCAAATTACTTAATATACCTTTCAAGGGGCAGTCTTTATTTGGGCCCGGTTTGAAAGAGATTATCGCTGACATTACAGGAGGTAAGGGCCACGCCCTACCTCAAGACAAAGCCAAAGCTAAGGCTAGACAGTCTAATTTTCGTCCCTTTCGGAACTTCAAAACAGGAGCAGCATCAACCTCCACTGCACCAAAACAGGAAGGAGCTGTTGCTCGTTACAGGCAAGGCTGGAAGCCTAACCAGTCCTGGAACAAGAGCAAGCAGGCCAGGAAACCTGCTGCTGCCCCAAAGACAGCATGAACCGAGAGCCCCCGATCCGGGACCGGATCTAGTGGGGGGCAGACTCTCTCTCTTCGCCCAGGCCTGGGCAAGAGATGTTCAGGATCCCTGGGCACTAGAGATCATATCTCAGGGATACCTTCTAGACTTCAAATTATCTCCCCCAAGAGGGAGATTTCATCTGTCAAGGTTGTCAACAAACCAGATAAAGAAAGAAGCGTTTCTACGCTGCGTACAAGATCTGTTAATAATGGGAGTGATCCATCCGGTTCCGCGGTCGGAACAAGGACAAGGGTTCTACTCAAACCTGTTTGTGGTACCCAAAAAAGAGGGAACTTTCAGGCCAATCTTAGATTTAAAGATTCTAAACAAATTCCTAAGAGTTCCATCGTTCAAAATGGAAACTATTCGGACAATCTTACCCATGATCCAAGAGGGTCAGTACATGACCACAGTGGATTTAAAGGATGCTTACCTTCACATACCGATACACAAAGATCATCACCGGTATCTAAGGTTTGCCTTCTTAGACAGGCACTACCAGTTTGTAGCTCTTCCATTCGGTTCTGGGTGCCCTTCTGGCGGTACTAAGACCGCGAGGGATTTCGGTAGCTCCATACCTAGACGACATTCTAATTCAAGCTTCAAGCTTTCAAACTGCCAAGTCTCATACAGAGTTAGTTCTGGCATTTCTAAGGTCGCATGGATGGAAAGTGAACGAAAAGAAGAGTTCTCTTTTTCCTCTCACAAGAGTTCCATTCTTGGGGACTCTTATAGATTCTGTAGAAATGAAGATTTACCTGACAGAGGACAGGTTAACAAAGCTTCAAAATGCATGCCGTGTCCTTCATTCCATTCAACACCCGTCAGTAGCTCAATGGAGGTGATCGGCTTAATGGTAGCGGCAATGGACATAGTACCTTTTGCACGCCTACACCTCAGACCTCTGCAATTATGCATGCTAAGTCAGTGGAATGGGGATTACTCAGATTTGTCCCCTACTCTGAATCTGAATCAAGAGACCAGAAATTCTCTTCTATGGTGGCTTCATCGGCCACACCTGTCCAGGGGGATGCCATTCAGCAGGCCAGACTGGACAATTGTAACAGACGCCAGCCTACTAGGTTGGGGCGCTGTCTGGAATTCTCTGAAGGCTCAGGGACTATGGAATCAGGAGGAGAGTCTCCTTCCAATAAACATTCTGGAATTGAGGGCAGTTCTCAATGCCCTTCTAGCTTGGCCCCAATTGACAACTCGGGGGTTCATCAGGTTTCAGTCGGACAACATCACGACTGTAGCTTACATCAACCATCAGGGAGGGACAAGAAGCTCCCTAGCAATGGTGGAAGTATCAAAGATAATTCGCTGGGCAGAGTCTCACTCTTGCCACCTGTCAGCAATCCACATCCCGGGAGTGGAGAACTGGGAGGCGGATTTCTTGAGTCGCCAGACTTTTCATCCGGGGGAGTGGGAACTTCATCCGGAGGTCTTTGCCCAAATACTTCGACGTTGGGGCAAACCAGAGATAGATCTCATGGCGTCTCGCCAGAACGCCAAACTTCCTCGCTACGGGTCCAGATCCAGGGATCCGGGAGCGGTTCTGATAGATGCTTTGACAGCACCTTGGAACTTCGGGATGGCTTATGTGTTTCCACCCTTTCCGCTGCTTCCTCGATTGATTGCCAAAATCAAGCAGGAGAGAGCATCAGTGATTCTAATAGCGCCTGCATGGCCACGCAGGACTTGGTATGCAGATCTAGTGGACATGTCATCCTGTCCGCCTTGGTCTCTACCTCTAAGACAGGACCTTCTGATACAGGGTCCATTCAAACATCAAAATCTAACTTCTCTGAAGCTGACTGCTTGGAAATTGAACGTTTGATTTTATCAAAACGTGGTTTTTCTGAGTCGGTTATTGATACCCTGATACAGGCTAGGAAGCCTGTTACCAGAAAGATTTACCATAAAATATGGCGTAAATACCTATACTGGTGCGAATCCAAACATTACTCCTGGAGTAAGGTTAGGATCTCTAGGATATTGTCTTTTCTACAAGAAGGGTTAGAAAAGGGTTTATCAGCTAGTTCATTAAAGGGACAGATTTCAGCTCTGTCCATCTTGTTACACAGGCGTCTGTCAGAAAATCCAGACGTCCAGGCTTTTTGTCAGGCTTTGGCTAGGATCAAGCCTGTGTTTAAAGCTGTTGCTCCGCCATGGAGTTTAAACTTAGTTCTTAACGTTTTACAGGGTGTTCCATTTGAACCCCTTCATTCCATTGATATAAAATTGTTATCTTGGAAAGTTCTGTTTTTAATGGCTA
This sequence comes from Bombina bombina, assembly GCF_027579735.1. Classification (NCBI taxonomy): domain Eukaryota; kingdom Metazoa; phylum Chordata; class Amphibia; order Anura; family Bombinatoridae; genus Bombina; species Bombina bombina. The sequence goes on from NC_069499.1 coordinate 390,389,619, forward strand.
TTTCCTCGGCTCGAAGAGTCTCTGAGTTATCAGCCTTACATTGTGATTCTCCTTATCTGATTTTTCACTCAGACAAGGTAGTTCTGCGTACTAAACCTGGGTTCTTACCTAAGGTGGTCACTAACAGGAATATCAATCAAGAGATTGTTGTTCCATCCTTGTGTCCAAATCCTTCTTCAAAGAAGGAACGTCTTCTACACAATCTGGATGTAGTTCGTGCCCTCAAGTTCTACTTGCAGGCAACTAAAGATTTTCGCCAAACTTCTTCCCTGTTTGTCGTTTATTCTGGACAGAGGAGAGGTCAAAAAGCTTCTGCTACCTCTCTCTCTTTTTGGCTTCGTAGCATAATACGTTTAGCCTATGAGACTGCTGGTCAGCAGCCTCCTGAAAGAATTACAGCTCACTCCACTAGAGCTGTGGCTTCCACTTGGGCCTTTAAGAATGAGGCCTCTGTTGAACAGATTTGCAAGGCTGCAACTTGGTCTTCGCTTCATACTTTTTCCAAATTTTACAAATTTGACACTTTTGCTTCTTCGGAGGCTATTTTTGGGAGAAAGGTTCTTCAGGCAGTGGTTCCTTCTATATAATGAGCCTGCCTATCCCTCCCGTCATCCGTGTACTTTTGCTTTGGTATTGGTATCCCAGAAGTAATGATGACCCGTGGACTGATCACACATAACAGAAGAAAACATAATTTATGCTTACCTGATAAATTCCTTTCTTCTGTTGTGTGATCAGTCCACGGCCCGCCCTGTTTTAAGGCAGGTAAATATCTTTTAAATTATACTCCAGTCACCACTTCACCCTTGGTTACTCCTTTCTCGTTGATTCTTGGTCGAATGACTGGGACTGACGTAGAGGGGAGGAGCTATATGCAGCTCTGCTGGGTGAATCCTCTTGCATTTCCTGTTGGGGAGGAGTTATATCCCAGAAGTAATGATGACCCGTGGACTGATCACACAACAGAAGAAAGGAATTTATCAGGTAAGCATAAATTATGTTTTTTTCACTGTTATTTCAAATTTTGACAAAATTTGTGTTTCTTAAAGGTGCAGTAACGTTTTTTATATTGCTTGTAAACTTGTTTAAAGTGTTTTCCAAGCTTGCTAGTCTCATTGCTAGTCTGTTTAAACATGTCTGACACAGAGGAAACTACTTGTTCATTATGTTTGAAAGCCATGGTGGAGCCCCATAGGAAAATGTGTACTAAATGTATTGATTTCACCTTAAACAGTAAAGATCAGTCTTTAACTATAAAAGAAATATCACCAGAAGATTCTGACGAGGGGGAAGTGATGCCGACTAACTCTCCCCACGTGTCAGACCCTTCGCCTCCCGCTCAGGGGATGCACGCTAATATGGCGCCAATTACATCAGGGACGCCCATAGCGATTACCTTGCAGGACATGGCTGCAATCATGAATAATACCCTGTCAGAGGTATTATCCAGGTTGCCTGAATTAAGAGGCAAGCGCGATTGCTCTGGGGTTAGGAGAAATACAGAGCGCGCAAATGCTGTAAGGGCCATGTCTGATACTGCGTCACAATATGCAGATCATGAGGACGGAGAGCTTCAGTCTGTGGGTGACATCTCTGATTCGGGGAAACCTGATTCAGAGATTTCTAATTTTAAATTTAAGCTTGAGAACCTCCGTGTGTTGCTTGGGGAGGTATTAGCTGCTCTGAATGACTGTAACACAGTTGCAGTACCAGAGAAATTGTGTAGGCTGGATAAATACTATGCGGTACCGGTGTGTACTGATGTTTTTCCTATACCTAAAAGGCTTACAGAAATTATTAGCAAGGAGTGGGATAGACCGGGTGTGCCTTTTTCCCCACCTCCTATATTTAGAAAAATATTTCCAATAGACGCCACTACACGGGACTTATGGCAGACGGTCCCTAAGGTGGAGGGAGCAGTTTCTACTTTAGCAAAGTGTACTACTATCCCGGTTGAGGACAGTTGTGCTTTTTCAGATCCAATAGATAAAAAATTGGAGGGTTACCTTAAGAAAATGTTTATTCAACAAGGTTTTATTTTACAGCCCCTTGCATGCATTGCGCCTGTCACGGCCGCGGCGGCATTCTGGTTTGAGGCCCTGGAAAAGGCCATCCATACAGCTCCATTGACTGAAATTGACAAGCTTAGAACACTTAAGCTAGCTAACTCATTTGTTTCTGATGCCATTGTTCATTTGACTAAACTAACAGCTAAGAATTCCAGATTCGCCATCCAAGCACGTAGGGCGCTATGGCTTAAATCCTGGTCAGCTGACGTGACTTCGAAGTCTAAATTACTCAACATTCCTTTCAAGGGGCAGACCTTATTCAGGCCTGGTTTGAAGGAAATTATTGCTGACATTACTGGAGGTAAGGGTCACACCCTTCCTCAGGACAGGGCCAAAGCAAAGGCCAAACAGTCTAATTTTCCTGCCTTTCGAAATTTCAAGGCAGGTGCAGCATCAACTTCCTCTGCTTCAAAACAAAAGGGAACTTTTGCTCAATCTAAGCAGGCCTGGAAACCTAACCAGTCCTGGAACAAAGGCAAGCAGGCCAGAAAGCCTGCTGCTGCCTCTAAGACAGCATGAAGGAGCGGCCCCCTATCCGGCGACGGATCTAGTAGGTTGCAGACTTTCTCTCTTCGCCCAGGCGTGGGCAAGAGATGTTCAGGATCCCTGGGCGTTGGAGATCATATCTCAGGGATATCTTCTGGACTTCAAAGCTTCCCCTCCACAAGGGAGATTTCATCTTTCAAGGCTATCTGCAAATCAGATAAAGAAAGAGGCATTCCTACGCTGTGTGCAAGACCTCCTAGTTATGGGAGTGATCCATCCAGTTCCGCGGACGGAACAAGGACAGGGTTTTTATTCGAATCTGTGGTTCCCAAAAAAGAGGGAATCTTCAGACCAATTTTGGATCTAAAGATCTTAAACAAATTCCTCAGAGTTCCATCTTTCAAAATGGAAACTATTCGGACCATCCTACCCATGATCCAAGAAGGTCAGTACATGACCACAGTGGACTTAAAGGATGCCTACCTTCACATATCGATTCACAAAGATCATCATCGGTTTCTAAGGTTTGCCTTTCTAGACAGGCATTACCAATTTGTAGCTCTTCCCTTCGGGTTGGCTACAGCCCCGAGAATCTTTACAAAGGTTCTGGGCTCACTTCTGGCGGTTCTAAGACTGCAAGGCATAGCGGTGGCTCCGTATCTAGACGACATCCTGATACAGGCGTCAAGCTTTCAAGTTGCCAAGTCTCATACAGAGATAGTTCTGGCATTTCTGAGGTCGCACGGGTGGAAAGTGAACGAGGAAAAGAGTCTCCTTCTTAGGGACTCTTATAGATTCTAAATGATTGCCGTGTTCTTCACTCCATTCCGCGCCCTTCGGTAGCTCAGTGTATGGAGGTAATCGGCTTAATGGTAGCGGCAATGGACATAGTGCCATTTGCGCGCCTTCATCTCAGACCGCTGCAATTATGCATGCTGAGTCAGTGGAATGGGGATTGCACAGATTTGTCCCCTCTGCTAAATCTGGATCAAGAGACCAGAGATTCTCTTCTCTGGTGGTTGTCTCGGGTACACCTGTCCAAGGGTATGACCTTTCGCAGGCCAGATTGGACAATTGTAACAACAGATGCCAGCCTTCTAGGTTGGGGTGCAGTCTGGAATTCCCTGAAGGCACAGGGATCGTGGACTCAGGAGGAGAAACTCCTTCCAATAAATATTCTGGAGTTAAGAGCGATATTCAATGCTCCTCTGGCTTGGCCTCAGCAACACTGAGGTTCATCAGATTTCAGTCGGACAACATCACGACTGTGGCTTACATCAACCATCAAGGGGGAACCAGGAGTTCCCTAGCGATGTTAGAAGTCTCAAAAATAATTCGCTGGGCAGAGTACCACTCTTGCCACCTGTCTGCAATCCATATCCCAGGCGTGGAGAACTGGGAGGCGGATTTTCTAAGTCGTCAGACTTTCCATCCGGGGGAGTGGGAACTCCATCCGGAGGTGTTTGCTCAGTTGATTCATCGTTGGGGCAAACCAGAGTTGGATCTCATGGCGTCTTGCCAGAACGCCAAGCTTCCTTGTTACGGGTCCAGGGACCCAGAAGCGACGCTGATAGATGCTCTAGCAGCGCCTTGGTTCTTCAACCTGGCTTATGTGTTTCCACCGTTTCCTCTGCTCCCTCGACTGATTGCCAAAATCAAAAAGGAGAGAGCATCTGTGATTCTGATAGCACCTGCGTGGCCACGCAGGACTTGGTATGCAGACCTAGTGGACATGTCATTCTTTCCACCATGGACTCTGCCTCTAAGACAGGACCTTCTGATACAAGGTCCTTTCAATCATCCAAATCTAATTTCTCTGAGACTGACTGCATGGAGAATGAACGCTTGATTCTATCAAAGCGTGGCTTCTCCGAGTCAGTCATTGATACTTTAATACAGGCACGAAAGCCTGTTACCAGGAAAATCTACCACAAGATATGGAGTAAATATCTTTATTGGTGTGAATCCAAGAATTACTCATGGAGTAAGGTTAGGATTCCTAGAAGATTGTCTTTTCTCCAAGAGGGCTTGGACAAAGGATTATCAGCTAGTTCCTTAAAGGGACAGATTTCTGCTCTGTCTATTCTTTTGCACAAGCGTCTGTCAGAGGTTCCAGACGTCCAGGCATTTTGCCAGGCTTTGGTTAGAATTAAGCCTGTGTTTAAACCTGTTGCTCCCCCGTGGAGCTTAAACTTGGTTATTAAGGTTCTTCAAGGAGTTCCGTTTGAACCCCTTCATTCCATTGATATTAAACTTTTATCTTGGAAAGTTCTGTTTTTGATGGCTATTTCCTCGGCTCGGAGAGTCTCTGAGCTATCTGCCTTACAATGTGATTCTACTTATCTGATTTTTCATGCAGATAAGGTAGTTCTGCGTACCAAACCTGGGTTTTTACCTAAGGTGGTTTCTAACAAGAATATCAATCAAGAGATTGTTGTTCCATCGTTGTGCCCTAATCCTTCTTCAAAGAAGGAACGTCTTTTACATAATCTGGACGTAGTCCGTGCCTTGAAGTTTTACTTACAAGCTACTAAGGATTTTCGTCAAACATCTTCCCTGTTTGTCGTTTACTCTGGACAGAGGAGAGGTCAAAAAGCTTCGGCAACCTCTCTTTTTCTTTTGGCTTTGGAGCGTAATACGCCTAGCCTATGAGACTGCTGGACAGCAGCCCTCTGAAAGGATTACAGCTCATTCTACTAGAGCTGTGGCTTCCACCTGGGCCTTCAAAAATGAGGCCTCTGTTGAACAGATTTGCAAGGCTGCGACTTGGTCTTCGCTTCACATTTTTTCAAAATTTTACAAATTTGATACTTTTGCTTCTCCGGAGGCTGTGTTTGGGAGAAAGGTTCTTCAGGCAGTGGTTCCTTCCGCTTAATCCTGCCTTGTCCCTCCCATCATCCGTGTACTTTAGCTTTGGTATTGGTATCCCACAAGTAATGGATGATCCGTGGACTGGATACACTTAACAAGAGAAAACATAATTTATGCTTACCTGATAAATTTATTTCTCTTGTAGTGTATCCAGTCCACGGCCCGCCCTGTCCTTTTAAGGCAGGTCTAAATTTTAATTAAACTACAGTCACCACTGCACCCTATGGTTTCTCCTTCCTCTGTTTGTTTTCGGTCGAATGACTGGATATGACAGTTAGGGGAGGAGCTATATAGCAGCTCTGCTGTGGGTGATCCTCTTGCAACTTCGTGTTGGGAAGGAGAATATCCCACAAGTAATGGATGATCCGTGGACTGGATACACTACAAGAGAAATAAATTTATCAGGTAAGCATAAATTATGTTTTTTTAGCTGCTACATTTTTTTGATCGTATTTTGATCATATTTTTTGTGTGCTAAAGATGGAACAAGAGGACCTGCAAGCTGTTACTTGCAGTTTGTTTAGATGCTAATGTAGAGCCACATTTCCCTTTCTGTTCTGTTGAGAGAACATTACATTACAGGGATAGGCTTTTTGATTCAGAGCCTTCATTTTCTAAAGAGACTGTTGTTCAGGAGTCTCCTGTTCAAGCTATACCGCAGCTTTCTCCCCAATCATCCCAATCTTCATCCTCTTCTCATGCAGTGCCCTGTGGTTCGTCTCAGGTTGTTGTTTTTTTTTTTTTTTGCAGGATTTGGCTACTCATATATCCTCTGCAATATCTGAGGCTTTGTCCGCTTTTCCTGTGTTGCAGGGGAAGCGCAAAAGGAGATTTAAGGTTTCTGATTCTGTTAGCAGTTATGTCACATGTTTTTTCCCATAGGTCTGAGGAGGAAGATACTTCTGTGGTGTCTGAAGGCGAAATTTCAGATTCGGACTGGGTAATTCCTTCCTCTGATTCTGAGGTTGTTTCCTTCAAGTTTAAGCTTGAAAACCTCTGTTTGTTACTTAAGGAGGTTTTGGCCACCTTGGATGACTCTGACGCAACAGTCATAGTTTCTCCTTAGAAGTCTAGTAAGCTTAATACGTTTTTTGATGTTCCTTCTATGGTTGAAGTTTTTCCTGTTCCAGATTGTGTTTCAGAGATTATTGCACAGGAATGGCGGAAGCCTGGGATTCCTTTTTCGCCTTCTCCAATTTTCAGGAAAATGTTTCCTATTGCTGATTCTATTAAGGAGACTTGGCAGACGGTTCCCAAGGTGGAGGGAGCAATTTCCACCTTGGCCAAGAGGACCAGTATTCCTATTGAGGATAGTTGTTATTTTAAGGATCCCATGGATCCTTAAAGAAGAAGAAGTTGGAAGCTTTGCTTAAAAATATGTATGTTCGCCAGGGGTTCCAATGGCAGCCCGCTTTGTGTATTGCTATTGTTACCAGTGCGGCTTTGATGCGTTGTCTGAATCTATTCAGCAGGATACTCCTCTTGAGGAGATTCAGGATAGAATTAAGGCTTTAAAATTGTCCAATTCCTTTATTGCGGATGCTTCTTTACAGGTCATCAAGTTGAGAGCAAAGATTTCTGGCTTTGCTGTTTTGGCGCACAGGGCCTTATTGTTAAAGTCCTGGTCTGCGGATGTATCATCTAAATCTAAGCTTTTGTCTATTACAAGGGTAAGACCTTGTTTGGGCCGGCTTTGGCTATGATTATTTCTGATATTACGGGAGGGAAGGGGCATTCTCTCCCTCTGGATAAGAAAAATAAACAAAAGGTTCGTCAGAGTAATTTTCGTTCCTTTTGTAACTTCTTTGGTAAGTCTTCCTCTTCCTCCTCCAAGCAGGATCAGCCCGACAGTCTAGTTTAGGCACCATCTTTTCAACTAGCAAGCTCCCACACAGAGGAGTTGTTGTTGTTGTCTTTTCTGCGCTCCCACGGTTGGAAGGTGAATTTAGGAAAAAGTTCCTTGATTCTGGTTACAAGAGTGGTATTCTTGGGGACCATTATAGAGTCTCTAGAGATGATTCTTTTGACAGAAGCAAGGAAATCAAAACATTTCAATTCGTGCCTTGCTCTTCATTCCTCTCATCGGCCATCGGTGGCCCAGTGTATGGAGGTTATTGGTTTGATTGGTTTCAGTCATGGACATCATTCAGTTTGCTCAGTTCCATCTTAGGCCTCTGCAGTTATGCATACTCAGACAGTGGAACGGGGATTATATGGATATGTCCCCAAAGACTTTTCTGAGCAGACAGTCTTTTCATCCGGGGGAGTGGGAACTTCATCCGGAGGTGTTTTCCAGTTTGATTCTCAAATGGGGTCAACCGGAATTGGATCTTATGGCATCTCGTCACAATACCAAGCTTTCAAAGTAAGGATCGAGGTCAAGGGATCCTCAGGCTGATATTCAATGCTCTCAGGGCTTGGCCTCAGCTAGCAAAGGCCAGATTCATAAGATTCCAATCAGACAACATGACGACTGTTGCTTATATCAATCATCAGGGGGGAACAAGGAGTTCCCTGGCGATGAAAGAAGTGACCAAAATAATACTGATAGATGCGTTAGCAGTTCCTTGGAAGTTCAGTCTGGCATATGTTTCCTCCATTTGCCCTTCTTCCTCGGGTCATTGCTCGGATCAGACAAGAGAGGATGTTGGTGATTCTCATTGCACTGGCGTGGCCTTGCAGAATCTGGTATGCAGATCTGGTGGAGATGTCATCCTCCCCACCTTGGAGTCTTCCGTTAAGGAAGGACAGTCTACTTCAGGGGCCCTTCCTTCATCCAAATCTTGTTTCTCTGAAGCTGACTGCTTGGAGATTGAATGCTTGATTTTATCCAAGCGTGGTTTTTCTGAGTCGGTTATTGAGACTATGATTCAAGTGCATAAGCCTGTGACTAGAAGAATTTATTATAAGATATGGCGTACATATCTGTATTGGTGTGAATCCAGGGGCTACTCTTGGAGTAGATTTAGGATTCCTAAGATTTTGTCTTTTCTCCAGGAGGGTCTGGAGAAGGGTTTATCTGCAAGGGTCAAATTTATGCTTTATCTATTTTGTTGCACAAGCGTTTGGCGGATGTGCCAGACGTTCAGTCTTTTTGTCAGGCCCTGGTTAGAATCCGGCCTATGTTTAATTTTGCGACTCCTCCTTTGTGTCCTAATTTAGTTCTTAGAGTTCTTCAACATGCTCTGTTTGAGCCTATGCATTCTTTGGATATTAAGTTGTTATCCTGGAAGGTTTTGTTTTTAATTGCTATCTCTTTAGCTCAAAGAGGTTCGAAGCTTTCAGTGTTGCAGTGTGAATCTCCTTTCCTTTTTTTTCATTCTGATAAGTTAGTTCTGCGTACTGCCCTAGGTTTCTTTCCCAAGGTTGTTTTTCGGATAAGAATATTAATCAAGAAATTGTTCCTTCTTTGTGTCCTAATCCTTCTCATAAGGAACGTTTGTTGCATAACCTGGTTGTAGTTCGTGCATTGAAATATTAGTTACAGGCGACTAAGGATTTTCGTCAGTCTTCTTCTTGTTGTTTTTTCTGGGAAGTGTAAGGGTCAGAAAGCTACAGCTATGTTTCTTTCTTGTTGGTTGAGGAGTGTTATTCGCTTGGCATATGAGACTGCTGGTCAGCAGCCTCCTGAGAAAATCACGGCTCATTCCACGAGGGCTGTTTCTACTACTTGGGCTTTCAAAAATGGGGCTTCTGTAGATCAGATTTGCAAGGCTGCAACTTGGTCATCTTTACAAACTTTTTCTAAATTTTACAAATTTGATACTTTTGCTTCAGTTGAGGCTTCTTTTGGGAGAAAGGTTCTTCAAGCAGTGGTGCCTTCTGTTTAGATTAACTGTCTTGTCCATCCCTTTTCATCTGTGTCCTCTAGCTTGGCTATTGATTCACAATGGAAATTATGATGATCCGTGGACTCACGGTGTCATTAGAAAGAAAAGGAAATTTATGCTTACCTGATAAATTTGTTTCTTCCTTGACACAGTGAGTCCCCGGCCCACCCTGTATTTTCAGACAGTTTATTTTTTCATACACCTCAGGCACCACTGCACCTTATATTACTTCCTTTCTCTTTTCCCTTTGATCGAATGACTGGGTGTTGTGGGTTTTGGGAGTGGTATTTAACAGCTTTGCTGTGGTGCTCTTTGCCGTCTCCTGCTGGCCAGGAGTGATATTCCCAATAGCAATTATGATGATCCGTGGACTCACTGTGTCAAGAAAGAAACACATTTATCAGGTAAGCATAACTTTCCTTTTTTTTTTTTTTACTTGACTGTCCCTTTAAGGATATAATGTCTTATCTGAAGAAGGCAAAGACATCCTTATTATATAAGAGGTACTTTTCTTTCAGATCAGAAAAAGATTTAGCTTTAATTTAAAGGGACACTGAACCCAAATTTTTTCTTTCGTGATTCAGACAGAGCATGCAATTTTAAGCAACTTTCTAATTTACTCCTATTATCAATTTTCTTCTTTCTTTAATATCTTTATTTAAAAAAGAAAGTCCAGAACCTTGGACAACACTTGTTTATTGGTGGATGAATTTATCCACCAATCAGCAAGAACAACCCAGGTTGTTCACCAAAATGGGCCGGTATTTAAACTTACATTCTTGCTTTTAAAATAAAGATACCAAGAGAATGAAGAACATTAGTTAATATGAGTAAATTAGAAAGTTGCTTAAAATTGCATGCTCTATCTGAATCACAAAAGAAAACATTTGGGTTCAGTGTCCCTTTAATTAAAATCTGCACATTGTGCTAACTTAGCCCCAAACGGGCCCATTTTTGGAATACTTTCATATGGATTCCTGGAGTAAAGTCAGGGTTCCATGCAGTAATCTGATAATTAGAAATTGCATAGTTAAGGCCCATTTTTGCACATATCTGATGCCAAGCTAGCAGTAAATTGTATATTGTGGTTACATTTTTAACTGATCTAGTGATAGTTTTAAGATTGCAGTAAAGAATGGCTATAGGTGAGTATGGGTATAATACATTTTTTCCATACTCCAAGGACTTACACTAAGTATACTAAAAAAATGGATAAAACTAGGAAACTTATTATATCATCTTGGAATATAGGGGTATTACTACCTCCATTAAAAGGAAGGCCATTCTTCGGCATTTAAAGAAATGACACACTGATATAGCTTTCCTTCAGGAAACTGATCTATCGTTGGAGGAAGGATTGAAACTTAAGACCTATTGGGTAGGAGAGGCAAAGGAAGAGGGGAGTGGCTATTCTGCTTGGAAAAGGTTTTAAATACGAGATTATTGATTCTTATACTGACCCTGATGGGAGAATTATTATATTGAAAATAAAAACTATAAATGATTTACTCACTTTATGCAATTTATATTCACCCAAATATTTTAACCCATTATTTTGGAACCTCCTCCAAACCACAATATTAAAAATGGTAGAACGCCATATTAATTTAGGAGGAGATTTCAATATGATTCCACAGTACCCCTTAGATAGGGTTAGACGAGGTAAAAATTGCTCTAAGACTAATAAAAGAGAGAAAAGAGAGAGAGGGGAGAAGAGAGAGAGAGAAAGGAGAAAGAGAAAAACTTTGCAACCTCTTAATGGCTGATGTAAACACTTGCTGTAAAAATAAAATCACATTATCGTTGATGCAATCACATGATTTTAAGCCTAGGAATCGGATTATGGGTTACTTCCTACACTGCTCGTCACACCCCCTAGAAAGTTTCATGCTGTCCTAACAACGTTGAAGCCCAGCGTTGTTAGGATGGCGGGGAATGTCCTAACGGAGTGAAGGGGTTTGTGTCGTGTCATGATTTACTGGCCTTTATTTTTACTTTAACATTAGAATTTGTTCCCAGTTTTCCATATATTTATACAGTTTACTGTGATTACTCTGATAAATAGAAATTTCTCCTGTTAAGTGTAGTCAGTCCACGGGTCATCATTACTTCTGGGATATTAACTCCTCCCCAACAGGAAGTGCAAGAGGATCACCCAAGCAGAGCTGCTATATAGCTCCTCCCCTCTACGTCACACCCAGTCATTCTCTTGCACCCAACTGATAGGATGTGTGAGAGGACTGTGGTGATTATACTTAGTTTTTATATCTTCAATCAAAAGTTTGTTATTTTAAAACAGCACCGGAGTGTGTTGTTCCTTCTCAGGTAGAATTTGAAGAAGAATCTACCTGAGTTTTTGAATGATTTTAGCCGGCGTAGCTAAGATTCATTTTGCTGTTCTCGGCCATTCTGAGGAGTGAGGTAAACTTCAGATCAGGGGACAGCGGGCAGGTTCACCTGCAAAGAGGTATGTTGCAGTATATTATTTTCTGAGGAATGGAATTGACTGAGAAAATACTGCCAATACCGATATAATGTAAGTTCAGCCTTAAATGCAGTAGTAGCAACTGGTATCAGGCTGTTATGTATATATGTGTACACTTCAGTATTCTGGGGAATGGCACTTCACTGGGATAATACTATATGCATATAACTTTTAGCCTAACTTGCAGCGGGAACGTCTAGCAACAGGCTGTTTAATGACATTTCATGTTATTTGATTTTAAACGTTTTTGCTGGCATGCTAAATCGTTTAATTATCTAAGGTACTGGGTGAAAAATTGTTTTGGGCACTGTTTTTCCACTTGGCTGTCATTTATTTTAATTTAAGACAGTTTACTGAACTTCCCTCACTGCTGTGTGTGAGGGGGAGGGGCCTATTTTGGCGCTTTTGCTACGCATCAGATATTCAGTCAAAAGTCTGTTTCTCTCCCTGCATGATCCGGATCGTCTCTACAGAGCTCAAGGGTCTTCAAAAATTATTTTGAGGGAGGTAATCACTCACAGCAGACCTGTGAGATTGTGCTTTGACTGTGATAAAAAACGTTTATATTTTGTACATTTTTTTCTGCTATTAAGGGTTAGTTATCCATTGCTAATGGGGGCAATCCTTTGCTAAATTTATGCCTTTACCGGGAAAAAAGTGGTTTTTATATTTTCTCCGGTTCATTGTTATTCAACTGTCATAATTTTTTTCTGTGCTTCTTAAAGGCACAGTGGGTTTTTTCATATTACTTGTAAATTGAGTGAAAAGTATTTCCAAGCTTGCTAGTTTAATTACTAGTTTGTTAAACATGTCTGACTCAGAGGAATATCTCTGTGCTATATGTGCAAAAGCCAAGGTGGAGCCCAATAGAAATTTATGTACTAATTGCATTGATGCTACTTTAAATAAAAGTCATTCTGTACAAATTGAACATCATTCACCAAACAACGAGGGGGAAGTTATGCCGACTAACTTGCCTCACGTGTCAGTACCTGCATCTCCCGCTCGGGAGGTGCGTGATATGGTAACGCCGAGTACTTCAGGGCGGCCATTACAAATCACACTACAGGACATGGCTAATGTTATGACTGAAGTTTTGTCTAAATTACCAGAACTTAGAGGTAAGCGAGATCACTCTGGGGTGAGAACAGAGTGCGCTGATAATATTAGGGCCATGTCAGATACTGCGTCACAATTTGCAGAACATGAGGACGGAGAGCTTCATTCTGCGGGTGACGGATCTGATCCAAATAAACTGGATTCAGACATTTCAAATTTTAAGTTTAAGCTGGAAAACCTCCGTGTATTACTAGGGGAGGTGTTAGCGGCTCTGAATGATTGTAACACAGTTGCAATCCCAGAGAAAATGTGTAGGTTGGATAAATATTTTGCGGTACCGACGAGTACTGACGTTTTTCCTATACCTAAGAGACTTACTGAAATTGTTACTAAGGAGTGGGATAGACCCGGTGTGCCTTTCTCACCCCCTCCTATATTCAGAAAGATGTTTCCAATAGACGCCACCACACGGGACTTATGGCAAACGGTCCCTAAGGTGGAGGGAGCAGTTTCTACTTTGGCTAAGCGTACCACTATCCCGGTGGAGGATAGCTGTGCCTTTTTAGATCCAATGGATAAAAAGTTAGAGGGTTACCTTAAGAAAATGTTTGTTCAACAAGGTTTTATATTGCAACCCCTTGCATGCATTGCGCCTGTCACGGCTGCGGCAGCATTTTGGTTTGAGTCTCTGGAAGAGACCCTTGACTCAGCTCCATTAGATGAGATTACACACAAGCTTAAAACCCTTAAGCTAGCTAATTCATTTATTTCTGATGCCGTAGTACATTTAACTAAACTTACGGCTAAAAATTCCGTATTCGCCATTCAGGCACGTAGAGCACTGTGGCTAAAATCCTGGTCAGCTGATGTTACTTCTAAATCTATATTACTTAACATACCTTTCAAAGGGCAGACCTTATTCGGACCCGGTTTGAAAGAAATTATCGCTGACATTACAGGAGGTAAAGGCCATGCCCTGCCTCAAGACAAAGCCAAACCTAGGGCTAGACAGTCTAATTTTCGTGCCTTTCGTAACTTCAAGGCAGGAGCAGCATCAACTTCCTCTGCACCAAAACAGGAAGGAGCTGTTGCTCGCTACAGACAAGGCTGGAAACCTAACCAGTCCTGGAACAAGGGCAAGCAGGCCAGAAAACCTGCTGCTGCCCCTAAGACAGCATGAATTGAGGGCCCCCGATCCGGGAACGGATCTAGTGGGGGGCAGACTTTCTCTCTTCGCCCAGGCTTGGGCAAGAGATGTCCAGGATCCCTGGGCGTTAGAGATCATATCTCAGGGATATCTTCTGGACTTCAAAACCTCTCCCCCAAAAGGGAGATTTCATCTTTCAAGGTTGTCAACAAACCAAATAAAGAAAGAGGCGTTTCTACGCTGTGTACAAGATCTTTTGCTAATGGGAGTGATCCACCCGGTTCCGCGGTCGGAGCACGGACAGGGGTTTTACTCAAATCTGTTTGTGGTTCCCAAGAAAGAAGGAACCTTCAGACCAATCTTGGATTTAAAGATCTTAAACAAATTCCTAAGAGTTCCATCGTTCAAAATGGAAACTATCCGGACAATCTTACCCATGATCCAAAAGGGTCAGTACATGACCACAGTGGATTTAAAGGACGCTTACCTTCACATACCGATTCACAAAGATCATTACCGGTATCTAAGGTTTGCCTTCCTAGACAGGCATTACCAGTTTGTAGCTCTTCCATTCGGATTAGCTACGGCTCCAAGAATCTTCACAAAGGTTCTGGGTGCTCTTCTGGCGGTACTAAGACCGCGAGGAATTTCGGTGGCTCCGTACCTAGACGACATTCTGATACAAGCGTCAAGCTTTCAAACTGCCAAGTCTCATACAGAGTTAGTACTGGCATTTCTAAGGTCGCATGGGTGGAAGGTGAACGAAGAGAAAAGTTCTCTCTTTCCACTCACAAGAGTTCCCTTCTTGGGGACTCTTATAGATTCTGTAGAAATGAAGATCTACCTGACAGAAGGCAGGTTAATAAAGCTTCAAAATGCTTGCCATGTCCTTCATTCAACACCCGTCAGTGGCTCAATGCATGGAGGTAATCGGCTTAATGGTAGCGGCAATGGACATAGTACCCTTTGCACGCCTACATCTCAGACCACTGCAATTGTGCATGCTAAGTCAGTGGAATGGGGATTACTCAGATTTGTCCCCTACTCTGAATCTGGATCAAGAGACCAGAAATTCTCTTCTATGGTGGCTTTCTCGGCCACATCTGTCCAGGGGGATGCCATTCAGCAGACCAGATTGGACAATTGTAACAACAGACGCCAGCCTACTAGGTTGGGGCGCTGTCTGGAATTCCCTGAAGGCTCAGGGATCATGGACTCAGGAGGAGAGTCTCCTTCCAATAAACATTCTGGAATTGAGAGCAGTTCTCAATGCCCTTCTGGCTTGGCCTCAGTTAACAACTCGGGGGTTCATCAGGTTTCAGTCGGACAACATCACGACTGTAGCTTACATCAACCATCAAGGAGGGACAAGAAGCTCCCTAGCGATGATGGAAGTATCAAAGATAATTCGCTGGGCAGAGTCTCACTCTTGCCACCTGTCAGCGATCCACATTCCTGGAGTGGAGAACTGGGAGGCAGATTTCCTAAGTCGTCAGACTTTTCATCCGGGGGAGTGGGAACTTCATCCGGAGGTCTTTGCCCAAATACTTCGTCTTTGGGGCAAACCAGAGATAGATCTCATGGCGTCTCGCCAGAACGCCAAGCTTCCTTGTTACGGGTCCAGGTCCAGAGACCCGGGAGCGGTCCTGGTAGATGCTTTGACAGCACCTTGGACCTTCGGGATGGCCTATGTGTTTCCACCCTTCCCGATGCTTCCTCGATTGATTGCCAGGATCAAACAGGAGAGAGCATCGGTGATTCTAATAGCGCCTGCGTGGCCACGCAGGACCTGGTATGCAGATCTAGTGGACATGTCATCCTGTCCACCTTGGTCTCTGCCTCTGAGACAGGACCTTCTAATTCAGGGTCCTTTCAAACATCAAAATCTAATTTCTCTGAAGCTGACTGCTTGGAAATTGAACGCTTGATTTTATCAAAGCGTGGATTTCTCCAACATAGGTGTGTCCGGTCCACGGCGTCATCCTTACTTGTGGGATATTCTCTTCCCCAACAGGAAATGGCAAAGAGCCCAGCAAAGCTGGTCACATGATCCCTCCTAGGCTCCGCCTACCCCAGTCATTCTCTTTGCCGTTGTACAGGCAACATCTCCACGGAGATGGCTTAGAGTTTTTTAGTGTTTAACTGTAGTTTTTATTATTCAATCAAGAGTTTGTTATTTTGAAATAGTGCTGGTATGTACTATTTACTCAGAAACAGAAAAGAGATGAAGATTTCTGTTTGTATGAGGAAAATGATTTTAGCAACCGTCACTAAAATCCATGGCTGTTCCACACAGGACTGTTGAGAGCAATTAACTTCAGTTGGGGGAACAGTGAGCAGTCTCTTGCTGCTTGAGGTATGACACATTCTAACAAGACGATGTAATGCTGGAAGCTGTCATTTTCCCTCTGGGATCCGGTAAGCCATGTTTATTACGATTGTAAATAAGGGCTTCAAAAGGGCTTATTAAGACTGTAGACTTTTTTTGGGCTAAATCGATTGATTATTAACACACATTTAGCCTTGAGGAATCATTTTATCTGGGTATTTTGATATAATAATATCGGCAGGCACTGTTTTAGACACCTTATTCTTTAGGGGCTTTCCCAAAGCATAGGCAGAGCCTCATTTTCGCGCCGGTGTTGCGCACTTGTTTTTGAGAGGCATGGCATGCAGTCGCATGTGAGAGGAGCTCTGATACTTAGAAAAGACTTTCTGAAGGCGTCATTTGGTATCGTATTCCCCTTGGGGCTTGGTTGGGTCTCAGCGAAGCAGATACCAGGGACTGTAAAGGGGTTAAAGTTCAAAACGGCTCCGGTTCCGTTATTTTAAGGGTTAAAGCTTCCAAATTTGGTGTGCAATACTTTTAAGGCTTTAAGACACTGTGGTGAAAATTTGGTGAATTTTGAACAATTCCTTCATGTTTTTTCGCATTTGCAGTAATAAAGTGTGTTCAGTTTAAAATTTAAAGTGACAGTAACGGTTTTATTTTAAAACGTTTTTTGTACTTGTTATCAAGTTTATGCCTGTTTAACATGTCTGAACTACCAGATAGACTATGTTCTGAATGTGGGGAAGCCAGAATTCCTATTCATTTAAATAAATGTGATTTATGTGACAATGACAATGATGCCCAAGATGATTCCTCAAGTGAGGGGAGTAAGCATGGTACTGCATCATTCCCTCCTTCGTCTACACGAGTCTTGCCCACTCAGGAGGCCCCTAGTACATCTAGCGCGCCAATACTCCTTACTATGCAACAATTAACGGCTGTAATGGATAATTCTGTCAAAAACATTTTAGCCAAAATGAACACTTATCAGCGTAAGCGCGACTGCTCTGTTTTAGATACTGAAGAGCATGACGACGCTGATATTAATATTTCTGAAGGGCCCCTAACTCAGTCTGATGGGGCCAGGGAGGTTTTGTCTGAGGGAGAAATTACTGATTCAGGGAACATTTCTCAACAAGCTGAACCTGATGTGATTGCATTTAAATTTAAGTTGGAACATCTCCGCATTCTGCTTAAGGAGGTATTATCCACTCTGGATGATTGTGACAAGTTGGTCATCCCAGAGAAACTATGTAAAATGGACAAGTTCCTAGAGGTGCCGGGGCTCCCAGAAGCTTTTCCTATACCCAAGCGGGTGGCGGACATTGTTAATAAAGAATGGGAAAGGCCCGGTATTCCTTTCGTCCCTCCCCCCATATTTAAAAAATTGTTTCCTATGGTCGACCCCAGAAAGGACTTATGGCAGACAGTCCCCAAGGTCGAGGGAGCGGTTTCCACTTTAAACAAACGCACCACTATACCCATAGAGGATAGTTGTGCTTTCAAAGATCCTATGGATATAAAATTAGAAGGCTTGCTTAAAAAGATGGTTCGATGAGCTGATAAAGGCGGTCGACAGTGATTCTCCTCCTTATGAGGAGATTATGGACAGAATCAATGCTCTCAAATTGGCTAATTCTTTCACCCTAGACGCCACCTTGCAATTGGCTAGGTTAGCGGCTAAGAATTCTGGGTTTGCTATTGTGGCGCGCAGAGCGCTTTGGTTGAAATCTTGGTCGGCTGATGCGTCTTCCAAGAACAAGCTACTTAACATTCCTTTCAAGGGGAAAACGCTGTTTGGCCCTGACTTGAAAGAGATTATCTCGGATATCACTGGGGGTAAGGGCCACGCCCTTCCTCAGGATCGGCCTTTCAAGGCAAAAAATAAACCTAATTTTCGTCCCTTTCGTAGAAACGGACCAGCCCAAAGTGCTACGTCCTCTAAGCAAGAGGGTAATACTTCTCAAGCCAAGCCAGCTTGGAGACCAATGCAAGGCTGGAACAAGGGAAAGCAGGCCAAGAAACCTGCCACTGCTACCAAGACAGCATGAAATGTTAGCCCCCGATCCGGGACCGGATCTGGTGGGGGGCAGACTCTCTCTCTTCGCTCAGGCTTGGGCAAGAGATGTTCTGGATCCTTGGGCGCTAGAAATAGTCTCCCAAGGTTATCTTCTGGAATTCAAGGGACTTCCCCCAAGGGGGAGGTTCCACAGGTCTCAGTTGTCTTCAGACCACATAAAAAGACAGGCATTCTTACATTGTGTAGAAGACCTGTTAAAAATGGGAGTGATTCATCCCGTTCCATTAAGAGAACAAGGGATGGGGTTCTACTCCAATCTGTTTATAGTTCCCAAAAAAGAGGGAACGTTCAGACCAATCTTAGATCTCAAGATCTTAAACAAGTTTCTCAAGGTTCCATCGTTCAAGATGGAAACCATTCGAACTATTCTTCCTTCCATCCAGGAAGGTCAATTCATGACCACGGTGGATTTAAAGGATGCGTATCTACATATTCCTATCCACAAGGAACATCATCGGTTCCTGAGGTTCGCATTCCTGGACAAACATTACCAGTTCGTGGCGCTTCCTTTCGGATTAGCCACTGCTCCAAGGATTTTCACAAAGGTACTAGGGTCCCTTCTAGCTGTGCTAAGACCAAGGGGCATTGCTGTAGTACCTTACTTGGACGACATTCTGATTCAAGCGTCGTCCCTTCCTCAAGCAAAGGCTCACACGGACATTGTCCTGGCCTTTCTCAGATCTCACGGATGGAAAGTGAACGTGGAAAAGAGTTCTCTATCTCCGTCAACAAGGGTTCCCTTCTTGGGAACAATAATAGACTCCTTAGAAATGAGGATTTTTCTGACAGAGGCCAGAAAAACAAAACTTCTAGACTCTTGTCGGATACTCCATTCCGTTCCTCTTCCTTCCATAGCTCAGTGCATGGAAGTGATCGGGTTGATGGTAGCGGCAATGGACATAGTTCCTTTTGCACGCATTCATCTAAGACCATTACAACTGTGCATGCTCAGTCAGTGGAATGGGGACTATACAGACTTGTCTCCGAAGATACAAGTAAATCAGAGGACCAGAGACTCACTCCGTTGGTGGCTGTCCCTGGACAACCTGTCACGAGGGATGACATTCCGCAGACCAGAGTGGGTCATTGTCACGACCGACGCCAGTCTGATGGGCTGGGGCGCGGTCTGGGGATCCCTGAAAGCTCAGGGTCTTTGGTCTCGGGAAGAATCTCTTCTACCGATAAATATTCTGGAACTGAGAGCGATATTCAATGCTCTCAAGGCTTGGCCTCAGCTAGCGAGGGCCAAGTTCATACGGTTTCAATCAGACAACATGACAACTGTTGCGTACATCAACCATCAGGGGGGAACAAGGAGTTCCCTGGCGATGGAAGAAGTGACCAAAATCATTCTATGGGCGGAGTCTCACTCCTGCCACCTGTCTGCTATCCACATCCCAGGAGTGGAAAATTGGGAAGCGGATTTTCTGAGTCGTCAGACATTGCATCCGGGGGAGTGGGAACTCCATCCGGAAATCTTTGCCCAAGTCACTCAGCTGTGGGGCATTCCAGACATGGATCTGATGGCCTCTCGTCAGAACTTCAAAGTTCCTTGCTACGGGTCCAGATCCAGGGATCCCAAGGCGGCTCTAGTGGATGCACTAGTAGCACCTTGGACCTTCAAACTAGCTTATGTGTTCCCGCCGTTTCCTCTCAT
Organism: Bombina bombina; assembly: GCF_027579735.1. NCBI lineage: Eukaryota > Metazoa > Chordata > Amphibia > Anura > Bombinatoridae > Bombina > Bombina bombina. The sequence goes on from NC_069499.1 coordinate 390,409,635, forward strand.
CCCCAGGCTGGTAGCCAGGATCAATCAGGAGAGGGCGTCGGTGATCTTGATAGCTCCTGCGTGGCCACGCAGGACTTGGTACGCAGATCTGGTGAATATGTCATCGGCTCCTCCTTGGAAGCTACCTTTGAGACGAGACCTTCTTGTTCAGGGTCCGTTCGAACATCCGAATCTGGTTTCACTCCAGCTGACTGCTTGGAGATTGAACGCTTGATCTTATCGAAGCGAGGATTCTCAGATTCTGTTATCGATACTCTTGTTCAGGCCAGAAAGCCTGTAACTAGAAAGATTTACCACAAAATTTGGAAAAAATATATCTGTTGGTGTGAATCTAAAGGATTCCCTTGGGACAAGGTTAGGATTCCTAGGATTCTATCCTTCCTTCAAGAAGGATTGGAAAAAGGATTATCTGCAAGTTCCCTGAAGGGACAGATTTCTGCCTTGTCTGTGTTACTTCACAAAAAGCTGGCCGCTGTGCCAGATGTTCAAGCCTTTGTTCAGGCTCTGGTTAGAATTAAGCCTATTTACAAACCTTTGACTCCTCCTTGGAGTCTCAATTTAGTTCTTTCAGTTCTTCAGGGGGTTCCGTTTGAACCCTTGCATTCCGTTGATATTAAGTTATCTTGGAAAGTTTTGTTTTTAGTTGCAATTTCTTCTGCTAGAAGAGTTTCAGAATTATCTGCTCTGCAGTGTTCTCCTCCTTATCTGGTGTTCCATGCAGATAAGGTGGTTTTACGTACTAAACCTGGTTTTCTTCCAAAAGTTGTTTCTAACAAAAACATTAACCAGGAGATTATCGTACCTTCTCTGTGTCCGAAACCAGTTTCAAAGAAGGAACGTTTGTTGCACAATTTGGATGTTGTTCGCGCTCTAAAATTCTATTTAGATGCTACAAAGGATTTTAGACAAACATCTTCCTTGTTTGTTGTTTATTCAGGTAAAAGGAGAGGTCAAAAAGCAACTTCTACCTCTCTCTCTTTTTGGATTAAAAGCATCATCAGATTGGCTTACGAGACTGCCGGACGGCAGCCTCCCGAAAGAATCACAGCTCATTCCACTAGGGCTGTGGCTTCCACATGGGCCTTCAAGAACGAGGCTTCTGTTGATCAGATATGTAGGGCAGCGACTTGGTCTTCACTGCACACTTTTACCAAATTTTACAAGTTTGATACTTTTGCTTCTTCTGAGGCTATTTTTGGGAGAAAGGTTTTGCAAGCCGTGGTGCCTTCCATTTAGGTGACCTGATTTGCTCCCTCCCTTCATCCGTGTCCTAAAGCTTTGGTATTGGTTCCCACAAGTAAGGATGACGCCGTGGACCGGACACACCTATGTTGGAGAAAACAGAATTTATGTTTACCTGATAAATTACTTTCTCCAACGGTGTGTCCGGTCCACGGCCCGCCCTGGTTTTTTTAATCAGGTCTGATAATTTATTTTCTTTAACTACAGTCACCACGGTACCATATGGTTTCTCCTATGCAAATATTCCTCCTTAACGTCGGTCGAATGACTGGGGTAGGCGGAGCCTAGGAGGGATCATGTGACCAGCTTTGCTGGGCTCTTTGCCATTTCCTGTTGGGGAAGAGAATATCCCACAAGTAAGGATGACGCCGTGGACCGGACACACCGTTGGAGAAAGTAATTTATCAGGTAAACATAAATTCTGTTTTTCGGAGTCAGTAATTGATACCTTAATACAGGCTAGGAAACCTGTTACCAGAAAGATTTACCATAAAATATGGCGTAAATACTTACATTGGTGCGAATCCAAGAGTTACTCATGGAGTAAGGTTAGGATTCCTAGGATATTGTCTTTTCTACAAGAGGGTTTAGAAAAGGGTTTATCTGCTAGTTCCTTAAAGGGACAGATCTCAGCTCTGTCCATTCTTTTACACAAACGTCTGTCAGAAGTTCCAGACGTTCAGGCTTTGGCCAGGATTAAGCCTGTGTTTAAAACTGTTGCTCCACCATGGAGCTTAAATTTAGTTCTTAACGTTTCTCCAACATAGGTGTGTCCGGTCCACGGCGTCATCCTTACTTGTGGGATATTCTCTTCCCCAACAGGAAATGGCAAAGAGTCCCAGCAAAGCTGGTCACATGATCCCTCCTAGGCTCCGCCCACCCCAGTCATTCTCTTTGCCGTTGCACAGGCAACATCTCCACGGAGATGGTTAAGAGTTTTTTGGTGTTTAAATGTAGTTTTTATTCTTCAATCAAGTGTTTGTTATTTTAAAATAGTGCTGGTATGTACTATTTACTCTGAAACAGAAAAAAGATGAAGATTTCTGTTTGTAAGAGGAAGATGATTTTAGCAGAAGTTTCTAAAATCGATTGCTGTTTCCACACAGGACTGTTGAGATGAAGTAACTTCAGTTGGGGGAAACAGTTGGCAGACTTTTCTGCTTAAGGTATGACTGGCCATATTTCTAACAAGACTATGTAATGCTGGAAGGCTGTCATTTCCCCTTATGGGGACCGGTAAGCCATTTTCTTAGTTAAATAAAAGAATAAAGGGCTTCATAAGGGCTTAAAAAACTGGTAGACATTTTTCTGGGCTAAAACGATTGCTTTGCTAGGCATATTTTGCAGATTCTAACTATATTAATGGTTATTATAATCTTGAGGATTGTTTAGAAAAACGGCAGGCACTGTGTTGGACACCTTTTTCAGATGGGGGCCTTTTCTAGTTATAGACAGAGCCTCATTTTCGCGCCACTAATGCGCAGTTGTTTTTGGAGAGCAAGGCATGCAGATGCATGTGTGAGGAGCTAAGAATCATTGAAAAAGCTTATAGAAGGCATCATTTGGTATCGTATTCCCCTCTGGGCTTGGTTGGGTCTCAGCAAAGCATATAGCTGGGACTGTATTAGGGCTGCAACTAACGATTATTTTCATAATCGATTAATCGGCCGATTATTTTTTCGATTAATCGACTAATCGGATAAAAAGAGAATCCATAATAGTTTTCTATGTTTTAAATAAAATCCACATGAGTGTTACAAATATAAACTTCAGACTAAAACTTTACATTAACACAACTGTTTCTTCAATTTTTAAGCAGCAGAGCACAGTTTTATAATTAAACAAAACCAAAAACTGTTTGAAAAGAGGTAGAACTAGAAAGAGTTAGACTATCACTGTTAATAACATTCTGTTATTCACTCTTTCAGAAACTTTGCATTGAAATGCAAAAATCTCAACATGTCCACATGCTTCTGGCTAAGGCTGGTTCTCTGTTTGCAGCTATATTTCCTGCAGCAGAGAAAAGGCTGTTGAGATGCATAAGTAGGGTTTTGCCAATTTCACCAAAGTGGGATATTTATCTTTGTTAGCTCTTCACCAATGCTAAGTGTTTTCTACCTTGGCAAGGGGCCTCTCAATAAAGTAACCCTTGACTTCATTCTAGCATAAAAATATCTTTAATATCTATATGCAATGGTAAATAACCAGCTATAAGGTTAGGGGAAATATCTAGTCCGCTCTAAAAATAACGAATATATACTTATAAAGGTTGAATCTGGTACATATTATCACAATGTGTTAAAAATATAAAAAACAATAAAAAAAACAAAATCAAAAGCGCTAAGGAGTGTATATCAATAACAGGACAAAGCCTTACACATTTATATATACAGTACATATAATCAGCAATAGCAGGCAATACGCTAATAATTGTGCAAACAGATAATAGTGCACATCAATTTAAATAACTCCCATCAATCTAGGGGCAAGGTGTAAACAACAAGCTTGGCACTATATCATGCAAAGCATAGTTCCAAATCACAAGATTTAATATAAACAATCCAAATGATGACTATTTTATATCTGGGTTGCACATAAGCAATGGGTAGTTGTAAACGTATACTGTCCTGAAAAAGTGAAAAGTAGACGTCCTTTAGGCTAAGGACATAACCATAAAACACAATACCATATGCAGGAGTTCATTGGAGTGAAGCAGCTGGTGTTGTGCACAGACCAACTAATTGTAAACCAACTAATCGATTAATCGATTATGAGATTCGTTGACAACTATTTTCATAATCGATTATTATCGATTATGGCGATTAGTTGTTGCAGCTCTAGACTGTATAGGGGTTAAATGTAAAAACGGCTCCGGTTCCGTTAATTTAAGGGTTAAAGCTCTGAAATTTGGTGTGCAATACTTTTAATGCTTTAAGACACTGTGGTGAAATTTTGGTGAATTTTGAACAATTCCTTCATACTTTTTCACATATTCAGTAATAAAGTGTTTTCAGTTTGAAATTTAAAGTGACAGTAACGGTTTTATTTTAAAACGTTTTTTGTGCTTTGTTGACAAGTTTAAGCCTGTTTAACATGTCTGTACCATCAATGTATGAAAGCCAAGGTGTCTCCCCATTTAAATTTATGTGATAATTGTGCCATAGTGTCCAAACAAACTAGGGACAGCAATGCCACAGATAATGATATTGCCCAAGATGATTCCTCAAATGAGGGGAGTAAACATGATACTACATCATCCCCTTCTGTGTCTACACCAGTTTTGCCCACACAAGAGGCCCCTAGTACATCTAGTGCGCCAATTCTTATTACCATGCAACAATTAACGGCTGTAATGGATAACTCTATAGCAAACATTTTATCCAAAATGCCTACTTATCAGAGAAAGCGCGTTTGCTCTGTTTTAAACACTGTAGAGCAAGAGGACGCTGATGATAACTGTTCTGACATACCCTCACACCAATCTGAAGGGGCCATGAGGGAGGTTTTGTCTGAGGGAGAAATTTCAGATTCAGGAAAAATTTCTCAACAAGCTGAACCTGATGTTGTGACATTTAAATTTAAATTAGAACATCTCCGCGCACTGCTTAAGGAGGTATTCTCTACTCTGGATGATTGTGACAATTTGGTCATTCCAGAGAAATTATGTAAGATGGACAAGTTCCTAGAGGTTCCGGTGCCCCCCAACGCTTTTCCTATACCCAAGCGGGTGGCGGACATAGTAAATAAAGAGTGGGAAAGGCCCGGCATACCTATATTTAAGAAATTATTTCCTATAGTCGACCCCAGAAAGGACTTATGGCAGACAGTCCCCAAGGTCGAGGGGGCGGTTTCTACTCTAAACAAACGCACTACTATTCCTATCGAAGATAGTTGTGCTTTCAAAGATCCTATGGATAAAAAATTAGAGGGTTTGCTTAAAAAGATTTTTGTTCAGCAAGGTTACCTTCTACAACCAATTTCATGCATTGTTCCTGTCACTACGGCAGCGTGTTTCTGGTTCGAGGAACTAGAAAAGTCGCTCAATAAAGAATCTTCGTATGAGGAGGTTATGGACAGAGTTCAAGCACTTAAATTGGCTAACTCTTTTATTTTAGATGCCGCTTTGCAATTAGCTAGATTAGCAGCGAAAAATTCAGGGTTTGCTATCGTGGCGCGCAGAGCGCTTTGGCTAAAGTCTTGGTAAGCGGATGTGTCTTCCAAGACAAAATTGCTTAACATCCCTTTCAAGGGTAAAACATTATTTGGACCTGATTTGAAAGAGATTATTTCAGACATCACTGGGGGAAAGGGCCACGCCCTCCCACAGGATAGGTCTTTTAAGGCTAAAAATAAGCCTAATTTTCGTCCCTTTCGCAGAAACGGACCAGCCTCTAATTCTACATCCTCTAAGCAAGAGGGTAATACTTCACAACCCAAACCAGCCTGGAGACCAATGCAAGGCTGGAACAAGGGTAAGCAGGCCAAGAAGCCTACCACTGCTACCAAAACAGCATGAAGGGATGGCCCCCGATCCGGGACCGGATCTGGTGGGGGGCAGACTTTCTCTCTTTGCTCAGGCTTGGGCAAGAGATGTTCAGGATCCTTGGGCGCTAGAAATAGTTTCTCAAGGTTATCTCCTGGAATTCAAGGAACTACCCCCAAGGGGAAGGTTCCACAGGTCTCAATTATCTTCAAACCAAATAAAAAGACAGGCATTCTTACATTGTGTAGAAGACCTGTTAAAGATGGGAGTGATTCATCCAGTTCCAATAAGAGAACAAGGGATGGGTTTTTATTCCAACCTGTTCATAGTTCCCAAAAAAGAGGGAACATTCAGACCAATTTTGGATCTCAAGATCCTAAACAAATTTCTCAAGGTTCCATCGTTCAAAATGGAAACTATTCGAACGATCCTACCTACTATCCAGGAAAATCAATTTATGACTACCGTGGATTTAAAGGATGCGTACCTACATATTCCTATCCACAAGGAACATCATCAGTTCCTAAGGTTCGCTTTTCTGGACAAGCATTACCAGTTTGTGGCACTTCCATTCGGATTAGCCACTGCTCCAAGGATTTTCACAAAGGTACTAGGGTCCCTTCTAGCGGTTCTAAGACCAAGGGGCATTGCAGTAGTACCTTACTTGGACGACATCCTGATTCAAGCGTCGTCTCTGTCAAAAGCAAAGGCTCATACGGACATCGTCCTAGCCTTTCTCAGATCTCACGGATGGAAGGTGAACAAAGAAAAAAGTTCTCTGTCCCCGTCAACAAGAGTTCCCTTCTTGGGAACAATAATAGATTCCTTAGAAATGAGGATTTTTCTGACAGAGGTCAGAAAATCAAAAATTCTAAGCTCTTGTCAAGTACTTCATTCTGTTCTTCGTCCTTCCATAGCGCAGTGCATGGAAGTAATAGGATTGATGGTTGCAGCAATGGACATAGTTCCTTTTGCACGAATTCATCTAAGACCATTACAACTGTGCATGCTCAGACAGTGGAATGGGGATTATGCAGACTTGTCTCCGACGATTCAAGTAGATCAAAAGACCAGAGATTCACTCCGTTGGTGGCTGACCCTGGACAATCTGTCACAGGGAATGAGCTTCCGCAGACCAGAGTGGGTCATTGTCACGACCGACGCCAGTCTGGTGGGCTGGGGCGCGGTCTGGGAACCCCTGAAAGCTCAGGGTCTATGGTCTCGGGAAGAATCTCTTCTCCTGATAAACATTCTGGAACTGAGAGCGATATTCAATGCTCTCAAAGCTTGGCCTCAACTAGCAAAGGCCAAATTCATAAGGTTTCAATCAGACAACATGACGACTGTTGCATATATCAATCATCAGGGGGGAACAAGGAGTTCCCTGGCGATGGAAGAAGTGACCAAAAAAATGCAATGGGCGGAGGATCACTCCTGCCACTTGTCTGCAATCCACATCCCAGGAGTGGAAAATTGGGAAGCGGATTTTCTGAGTCGTCAGACATTCCATCCGGGGGAGTGGGAACTCCATCCGGAAATCTTTGCCCAAATAACTCAATTATGGGGCATTCCAGACATGGATCTGATGGCGTCTCGTCAGAACTTCAAGGTTCCTTGCTACGGGTCCAGATCCAGGGATCCCAAGGCGACTCTAGTAGATGCACCAGTAGCACCTTGGACCTTCACCCTAGCTTATGTATTCCCACCGTTTCCTCTCATTCCCAGGCTGGTAGCCAGGATCAATCAGGAGAGGGCTTCGGTGATCTTGATAGCTCCTGCGTGGCCACGCAGGACTTGGTATGCAGACCTGGTGAATATGTCATCGGCTCCACCATGGAAGCTACCTTTGAGACAGGACCTTCTTGTTCAGGGTCCATTCGAACATCCGAATCTGGTTTCCCTCCAACTGACGGCTTGGAGATTGAACGCTTGATTTTATCAAAGCGTGGGTTTTCAGATTCTGTAATAGATACTCTGATTCAGGCTAGAAAGCCTGTAACTAGAAAAATTTACCATAAAATATGGAAAAAATATATCTGTTGGTGTGAATCTAAAGGATTCCCATGGAACAAGATAAAAATTCCTAAGATTCTATCCTTTCTACAAGAAGGTTTGGAGAAAGGATTATCTGCAAGTTCTCTGAAGGGACAGATCTCTGCTTTATCTGTTTTACTTCACAAAAGGCTGGCAGCTGTGCCAGATGTTCAAGCATTTGTTCAGGCTCTGGTTAGAATCAAGCCTGTTTACAGACCTTTGACTCCTCCCTGGAGTCTAAATCTAGTTCTTTCAGTTCTTCAAGGGGTTCCGTTTGAACCCTTACATTCCGTAGATATTAAGTTATTATCTTGGAAAGTTTTGTTTTTGGTTGCAATTTCTTCTGCTAGAAGAGTTTCAGAGTTATCTGCTCTGCAGTGTTCTCCGCCCTATCTGGTGTTCCATGCAGATAAGGTGGTTTTGCGTACTAAGCCTGGTTTTCTTCCGAAAGTTGTTTCCAACAAAAATATTAACCAGGAGATAGTTGTACCTTCTTTGTGTCCGAATCCAGTTTCAAAGAAGGAACGTTTGTTACACAATTTGGACGTAGTCCGTGCTCTAAAATTCTATTTAGAGGCTACTAAAGATTTCAGACAAACATCTTCCTTGTTTGTTGTTTATTCTGGTAAAAGGAGAGGTCAAAAAGTGACTTCTACCTCTCTTTCCTTTTGGCTTAAAAGCATTATCCGATTGGCTTATGAGACTGCCGGACGGCAGCCTCCTGAAAGAATCACAGCTCACTCCACTAGGGCTGTGGCTTCCACATGGGCCTTCAAGAACGAGGCTTCTGTTGACCAGATATGTAAGGCAGCGACTTGGTCTTCACTGCACACTTTTGCCAAATTTTACAAATTTGATACTTTTGCTTCTTCGGAGGCTATTTTTGGGAGAGAGGTTTTGCAAGCCGTGGTGCCTTCCGTTTAGGTGACCTGATTTGCTCCCTCCCTTCATCCGTGTCCTAAAGCTTTGGTATTGGTTCCCACAAGTAAGGATGACGCCGTGGACCGGACACACCTATGTTGGAGAAAACAGAATTTATGCTTACCTGATAAATTACTTTCTCCAACGGTGTGTCCGGTCCACGGCCCGCCCTGTTTTTTTTAATCAGGTCTGATGAATTATTTTCTCTAACTACAGTCACCACGGTATCATATGATTTCTCCTATATATATTTCCTCCTGTCCGTCGGTCGAATGACTGGAGTGGGCGGAGCCTATGAGGGATCATGTGACCAGCTTTGCTGGGACTCTTTGCCATTTCCTGTTGGGGAAGAGAATATCCCACAAGTAAGGATGACGCCGTGGACCGGACACACCGTTGGAGAAAGTAATTTATCAGGTAAGCATAAATTCTGTTTTTACAGGGTGTTCCGTTTGAACCCCTTCATTCCATTGATATTAAATTGTTATCTTGGAAAGTTCTGTTTTTAATGGCTATTTCCTCGGCTCGTAGAGTCTCTGAGTTATCTGCCTTACATTGTGATTCTCCGTATCTGATTTTTCATTCAGATAAGGTAGTTCTGCGTACTAAACCTGGGTTCTTACCTAAGGTTGTCACTAACAAGAATATCAATCAAGAGATTGTTGTTCCATCATTGTGTCCTAACCCTTCTTCAAAGAAGGAACGACTTCTGCACAATCTAGATGTAGTCCGTGCCCTGAAATTTTATTTACAGGCAACTAAATATTTTCGCCAAACTTCTTCCCTGTTTGTCGTTTATTCTGGACAGAGGAGAGGTCAAAAAGCTTCTGCTACCTCTCTCTCTTTTTGGCTTCGTAGCATAATACGTTTAGCCTATGAGACTGCTGGACAGCAGCCTCCTGAAAGAATTACAGCTCATTCTACTAGAGCTGTGGCTTCCACTTGGGCCTTTAAGAATGAGGCATCTGTTGAACAGATTTGCAAGGCTGCAACTTGGTCTTCTCTTCATACTTTTTCCAAATTTTACAAATTTGACACTTTTGCTTCTTCGGAGGCTATTTTTGGGAGAAAGGTTCTTCAGGCAGTGGTCCCTTCCGTATAAAGATCCTGCCTGTCCCTCCCGTCATCCGTGTACTTTAGCTTTGGTATTGGTATCCCAGAAGTAATGATGACCCGTGGACTGACTACACTTAACAGGAGAAAACATAATTTATGCTTACCTGATAAATTCCTTTCTCCTGTAGTGTAGTCAGTCCACGGCCCGCCCTGTTTTTTATGGCAGGTTTAAATTTTTTAATTATACTCCAGTCACCACTGCACCCTATAGTTTCTCCTTTCTCGTTTGGTTCTCGGTCGAATGACTGGGTGTGACGTAGAGGGGAGGAGCTATATAGCAGCTCTGCTTGGGTGATCCTCTTGCACTTCCTGTTGGGGAGGAGTTAATATCCCACAAGTAATGATGACCCGTGGACTGACTACACTACAGGAGAAAGGAATTTATCAAGTAAGCATAAATTATGTTTTTTTACTAGAGGGAAATTTTATCTATGTTTGGTCCTGCTAATCATTGGTTATAAAGTGATGCCATAATTGCGTCAAATATTAATATGGTTTGCAAGAGGATGATTTTGAGTCTGCAAGCTACCATCTGGTTAAATATTTAATATTTATTTCTAATATTTGTAAAATTCCCTTACCTTCTCCTAATCTCCTAAATCCATTGAATTTATATTTCAAATAAAAGAAGCTGTCTTCTCCATGTGCACCTGTGAACCTTGTTCACTTGCAGTTTAGGCAATCATCAAAGAAGTGATTGGATCAAAAGTGAGGATGAGTGATCATGTCCATATTTAATGGGAAGAACACATATACAAACTTTAATGCATTCTCTCTTCTACTCTGCTACACATTCCAATGTAATCTTTTATCACATTAAATTCTTTGTTTCACTCAAGATCTGGAAAAGCTTTACCCACATGCTCCCTATTTAGCTTGATATTTCCGTTTATAGTGGACCTATTAAGATAGGGACCTGCCTCACCGGTAAATGCTTCTAAAGGTAATAGTAATTTATTGTGATAAGGTAAGAAATTACTTTTTTTTATCAGCCCAAATATCTGTACATCTTTCTGAAAATTGATTTACTGTAGTGTTCTTATATGTGTATTTAAGGGGACACTGCACTACAAATTGATTTTCCCATAAAGGGACATGAAACCCCAAATTATTGTTTCATGATTCAGATAGAGAATACAATGCACATGTCTGGAGAACTACATTACAGAAAATAGTGATGCCATCTACTTCTCTTGCTAATGTATAACATTGTTGCAAGACTGCTGCCGTATAGTACTACATACACATGCACACTTCTGAACAAACCTTCCTGCTTTTCTACAAAGGATAAGAAGAAAACTAAGAACATTTGGTCATAGAAGTAAATTTGAAAGTTGTTTAAAATTGTACGCTATATATGAGTCATGAATGAAAAAAAAATTGGTTTTATAGCCCTTTAAAGGTACACTCAAATCATGATTCAGAAAGAGCACACAATTTTAAAGTCCTTTCCAATTATCTTCCATCATCAAATTTTGCACTATCTTTTTACATGCACATTTTTTGAGGCACAAGCTCCTACTGAGAATGTTCAAAAACTCAGAGTATACGTATACTAGTCTATAATTGGTTGATCTCTGTCACATGGTACAAATAGGAGAAAAATAATTGCCAGAAAAAAAATCTACTGCTTTTGTCAAATTCAGAGTTAGTGCTATTGCATTGTCTTTTTATTATGCATTTGTTAATCATGCATTTCTACTGTATTTAGTGTGTTCCAATTGTATTGTTATGCTTACTGCAAATTATTAAATGATGGGAAATTGTTCCTTCATGTTTAATTTTGTATTTAAAAAAAACTGGTTGTTTTTGCTGATTAAATACATCATGTTCTTCTAAAGGACAGGTAAAGTAGGCCTGCTGATGATGTCTTTGTCTAAACATAGGTATTGAAATGCTAATTATCACTAGACACAACCAGCTATTTCAGATTCAAAAATCTGTTTTCTCCTATCGCCCACTGTGAAATTAATTAGTGCTATTGTCTCCCGTTTACCTAGCTTTTCTGCAGAGAATGTGTTTATTACACATATTTTCAGTGTAGTTGGTGGTTTCTAGAGGCAAAATCAACAATTTAAAATGTCCAAATAAAGATAAAGTAACTATTTATTTCATATAGATAGCGAGAGTCCACAAGATGTTCCACATGGGATATACATTCCTACCAGGAGGATGCAAAGTTTCCCAAACCTCAAAAAGCCTATAATCCCCTCCCACCTCACTCATACTTACTTTGCCTCCGTTGGAGGTGGTTGAAGCATAACAATGTGCCTGATTTCTTCAGTGATATTGAAGCCCATTTCCCCTCAGAGTACAGTGTTTGTCAGAGGGATGTGTTTGGAGTATTGCCATATCATACAATGTTTTCGCCCCATTGGAAATCCTTTATGGGCTCTTTGTAAATTCGGTCGCAGGGACTTGTCTTCTGTCTCGCTTTTTATAGATCGACGTTATACTCCAATTCCATTACCTCTGCTGATATGTTGACGAGTGTCTATGGCTAAGTATATTTTGTATTTGTTAAATAGAGACACTCATAACTATATATATTGGCACTTTTAAATGTTTAAAAGTTTAACTATATATGTATATATGCCCTGGGACAGATACTTACCATTGCCTTTTTTTGCCCGAAATTTTTTATTTCAAAATCATAACTGCGTTTTAGTTTGAGCGTGCCGGAATCGACATTTAAAATGCTTGTCTTATTAACCATCGAAAGCGTGCGTCAACAAGCCTGCGAAAGCCTGACACAAAGTAATTATTGGGTTATTGCCCCATAGTACATACACGTAGGATTAACTACCGGAAACGCACTTCAACACGTTCGGGTTAACAATCCCTCACATTTTTAGACACTGATCCAAACCACATTCTCTGTGTGCACATCGAACACTGGAGGACTTTTTTTTCCAAAGAAAATGGTAACTGTAATTTGCACCAGCTGACAGTTAATGCTTACCTAGGCTGCATTGCTTAGTGCTTCAACATCCACGCAATGCTATAAAAAAGGGGGCCTAGTATTAAAAAATACTCTTAAAAACAGGGGCACTTTAATTCATTACATTTTACAAACGCACTTAAAAAAAAAAAAAAAAGCTACCCAAAATGTTACTCTGCCACACTGCAGCCCGCCCACACCACACCCACTACCCCCCCTCTTTGCATATATTTAGCCAATGTGAAACACCTTATTGTGCAATCTATATTTTTTTTTTTTATATTTTATTAATTTTCAAATTAAAGGGACAGTTTACCATAGAATTGTTATTGTTTTAAAAGATAGATAATCCCTTTATTACCCATTCCCCAGTTTTGCATATCCAACACAGTTATATTAATATACTTTTTACCTCTGTGATTACCTCGTATCTAGGAACCTTCTTCCAGCCCCCTGATCACATGACTGTGACTGTTTATTATCTATTGTCTTAAATTTAGCATTGTTTTGTGCTAAATCTTAAATAACCCCCTGTGCCTGAACACAGTGTTACCTATATGGCCCACGTGTATTTTCTGTCTCTTTGTGTTGAAAAGAGATTTAAAAAGCTTGTGATAAGAGGCAGCCCTCAAAGGCTTAGAAATTAGCATATGAGCCTACCTATGTTTAGTTTAAACTAAGAATACCAAGAGAAAAAAGCAAATTTGATGATAAAAGTAAATTGGATAGTTGATTAAAATTAAAAGTTCTATCTGAATAATGAAAGTTTAATTTATACTAGACTGTCCCTTTTAAAGCTACAACAGTGCGCCGTTACGCACACAACAGCACAGAAAACACAAGAACATAAATATAACAATTGAAAAACATTCAGAGCTCACATATAACTCCTCCATTAGGGAGTTACACATAAGCACTGTAGGTTAAGTATGCTGTACCAGAAGGGATTTGGGGTGGATGGGGAACATAGGCAGATAGGGTAATGGAAATTTTTTGCTGTTTAGGGATGGTGTAAGTTCTGAAAGGGTGATGTTATTGAGAGAGGAGTTTAGTGAGGAGAGGTCGTGCAAAGGATGGGGGAAGCCTCCCTAGGTGTCAATGTTAGGGAGCCAATGGGTGTTGAGCATGGCTTTCCAGTCAGCCCAGATCATTTCAAAGAGGTCTGAATTTTCTAGTGAATAGAATACATTTTTCTTTCATGTAAGTGACAAGAGTCCATGAGCTAGTGACGTATGGGATATACATTCCTACCAGGAGGGGGCAAAGTTTCCCAAACCTCAAAATGCCTATAAATACACCCCCCACCACACACATACCTCAGTTTTACAAACTTTGCCTCCTATGGAGGTGGTGAAGTAAGTTGTGCTTCTGTGATAGGCGCTACTAAGCATTCTGAGGCCCGATCCCTCTCAGAGTACAGAGTTTGTCAGAGGGATGTGAAGGGATTTATTGCCTGTTGATTTATTTGTTTCACCCATGGGAAATCCTTTCAAAAGCTCTCTGTAATCGGTCGCAGGTATTCATCTCCTGCCTCCCTTTTCAGATCGACGTTATACTCCTATATCATTACCTCTGCTGATATTTTTCAGTACTGGTTTGGCTATCTGCTATATGTGGATGGGTGTCTTCTGGTAGGTATGTATCATTTTTTAAGACACACTCAGCTATGTTTGGCACTTTATATTATAAAGTTTAAATATATGTATTTCTCCAACATAGGTGTGTCCGGTCCACGGCGTCATCCTTACTTGTGGGATATTCTCTTCCCCAACAGGAAATGGCAAAGAGCCCAAT